>NC_064865.1:56872207-57172207 GCF_024139225.1 Suncus etruscus
CTCGGATCGCTGGATTCAAAGTCCAGAGTGCTAACCATTACACCATGGGGCCAGGACGGATGCTCCCTGTAGTGTCTTTCCGGTGACAAATCTTGATCCCTGTGTCCCTGCAACGCTAAAGTCAAGGCTTGAGTATTTTTCAGAAAGATTAGATCGCCCCCTAGAGATATTTTGGAAAATGTCTGTTGGCTTGGTCAGGCGAGGACCAGAGTCCAGTCACAAGAATTGCAGGACGCTGGTACCTTGGCACTGTGGGATGCTGGCACCCTGGCATTATGGAATATTGGCACCTAGCAGTATGGAAAACTGGAACCCTAGCACTATGGCTTCACTATGTATGGCAGTGATGACTAACCTTTTTGAGTCCCAGTGCCCAAAATGCCGCACAAAACCAAAGAATTTCCTCAAAGTGCCAGCACGTCAACTAAACCTTAATAACAAGATTTCAGTATCTAAAAACTCTTTATAAAGTTGTCTGAACTATGTAACATCATTTTTAAAGGTTGGGATCTTTGTATCGTCAGAGTATCAATTTGATTCACAAACCTTTGGTTTTCGTTCCAATGTATTGGTAATGTACGATGTTTGAATGATTTCATTCAATTTAATGAATTTAGGAAGAATTTGATTCAGTTACACAATATATTTTAAATGTATCATTCACATAACATGTCAAATGTATCCTGAGTAAAAAAAAAAAAACAAGATAAACTTCTTAAAACTGTTAACTGTGTCAAGACTCGGTGTGCATGCCCAAAGAGTCTATACATTTTTTTTTTTTGGTAAAATTTACAATCAAATTTGAAAATAGTCAAATCATTATGTTTCTAATAATATGTAAAGAAAACAAAAGAGCTTTCAACTAAACCGTTTTTATTGGAAATTCCAGATTGGACTACAACAGGGCCATGTAAAGTCTCTTTTTTAAATAACATCTTTAAATACTATTTAAATAACTTAGAAAGTGTCTTAACTGCAAACTGAAAATACTACTTCATGTAAATATATGCATTGGGCATGCTCTGAAAAAAAATTCATGTGATTTTTGTTGTTACATGCATGCTGAGAACTTGTCAATCCTTGGCTCATGGTGCATTAAATTTAGAGCAACAATTGCAGCACTCATGCCATCCGTTAATCTGTTTCTAGCATCAGATTTTAGGATTCCAAGCCAAAAACAGTTGCTCACAAGCATAGGATGACCCAAACAAAGTAAGAAGAGCAATCCCAAGTGCTTTCATGGACTTAAAATTGTCTGGCAGAAAATCCCACGCTTTTAGGATTTCGTTCTCAGAACTGCTAGCAAGTGAGTTCATTTGTCACCCTTTCACACTCAATACGTTCAAGAGCCGCACGCAGGTCACTGAATTTACTTTTCCAGATAGAGCTTTCTTGAAATTCCAGTAGCTCCATTTCCAAATTTTGAATATCCAACCAGTGTAAGCAGGAAAGATCAAGATCTTCAAATGTGGACTTTTCTGGGGAAGTTACAAATGAAAGGGCTGTTTCCATCTTACAGAACTGAGAAAAATCTTTTACTAAAATTCTCCTTTGCTTTGGCTACAATGGTGGAATATGCTTTGTGGATTTCCTGGTGTTTTTTATGACTGTCCACAAATATTGTAGAATTATCCAACACACAACAAAGGCAATTAATTTAAGTTCAAATGATGACTCATTAAACTGCTATAAAGCAACAGTTTATATATTTATAAAGTTCTGTTTCAGGGAGCGCCCTTCCAGGACTAACTAGGTGGTTAAATTGATCCAGTTGATCCATCCAACCGCTGCAGAACTAAACTGGGGTCACAATGTGGGCCAGGCCGGGTCACCCACCTTCCCACTAAGTAAAAGGATCTATATGGAGGGTGGCCTGGGGGGGGGGGGACGACCCTGATAACTCGGATGACCTAGGCCTTGCCACTTCTAAAAACCAGCTAGTTGATCATTATATAATAAAATAAGGAATAATACATCACATATACAGTTATATATAATAAATGATAGTAAATTGATGCCACCATCCTACCTTGTTCTCATAGCACCCCACATTCTTGGAACTTAATAAAGAAAAGCTCACTCACCCACCCACTTTGGGTCCTTTCTCCGGGAATCCTTTTTCAGGAGGCCCCTCCCAGAATCCAGGGATTTCCCGGACTTTTCGTCCTTTCTAAATAAGCTTTCTGAACCCGTCTGGCTCCGGTCCTGGCGTCCTATCTTGACTCTTGCAGGACAGGACAGGATCATTGAGGGCCAGCTTCTCTAAACTCGAAGAATCAGCCCTAACGCGTGGGGAACCCCTCGCCCTACCTGGGGAGTCTCAAGGGGAAACTTCGTGCACCAGCTGGCAAAGGGACAGGGCGGAGCAAGCGTCTCCTGGCTTTCCCGCCCGCGCCACTGGTTTTCAATTTGGTCCTCTAGATCCAAAGCTCAAATTGGCGCCCTAACCCTGCGCCACCCGCAAACTTAATTTCTTTGTAATTTCCTGCACTAGCTACGTCTGACCGCTATGGCAAGCAGTATAGGACGAGAGGCAAAGAACTGCCACGATGCAACCTGAAAGTCTTCACTGTTAACCCCAGAAAGACCCTGGAAATGAGTCTATAGCTAAGGAAGCTAAAGCTCCTTACCAGACTGAATGCATTTGACAAAGACAAAGATCTAGATAAATGATCCCCTTCCAAGTAGACCTACTTTTGCATTAACTCAAAGATTAAAAAGACGTGGACAGCTGTTTTTAGGAAGTTTTAGTGGCTCTGAAAAGAGCCTTTGGGTAAGTTAGCACACGGAGCAGAGGTTTACTTGGAGCTGGTGTACTTGGTGACGGCCTTGGTGCCCTCGGACACGGCGTGCTTGGCCAGCTCGCCGGGCAGCAGCAGGCGCACGGCCGTCTGGATCTCGCGGGACGTGATGGTGGAGCGCTTGTTGTAGTGCGCCAGGCGCGACGCCTCGCCCGCGATGCGCTCGAAGATGTCGTTGACGAACGAGTTCATGATGCCCATGGCCTTGGACGAGATGCCCGTGTCGGGGTGCACCTGCTTCAGCACCTTGTACACGTACACCGAGTAGCTCTCCTTGCGGCTGCGCTTGCGCTTCTTGCCGTCCTTCTTCTGCGCCTTGGTCACCGCCTTCTTCGAGCCCTTCTTCGGGGCGGGTGCGGACTTGGCTGGCTCGGGCATGGTGATGATCAGCGGTCAAGACACTGAGATGCTGCGATGCCGCCTCGCCGCCGCCTTAAATAGCAGAAGGCATGCAGATGAAGGACGGAGCTGCCCACTCCCGATTGGTCAGTTTTTTTAGTGATGTCACAAAACGCTTTGCACCAATCGGGACGCGCCGTCTGCGGGCTCGCGTTGCCATGGGTCAAAATTAAACTTACGGCTGGGCCAATCGTACGGCGTCCTTTTCGCGCTCTGCGAGGCCTATAAAAACACAGTTGGCGTCTGGCTTAGACCAGCTGTTACTGGGACCACATTAGCACACGACTCATCATGTCTGGACGTGGCAAGCAGGGAGGCAAGGCCCGCGCTAAGGCCAAGACCCGCTCTTCCCGCGCCGGGCTGCAGTTCCCCGTGGGCCGCGTGCACCGGCTGCTCCGCAAGGGCAACTACTCGGAGCGCGTCGGCGCCGGCGCCCCGGTGTACCTGGCGGCCGTGCTCGAGTACCTGACGGCCGAGATCCTGGAGCTGGCGGGCAACGCGGCGCGCGACAACAAGAAGACGCGCATCATCCCGCGCCACCTGCAGCTGGCCATCCGCAACGACGAGGAGCTCAACAAGCTGCTGGGCAAAGTCACCATTGCCCAGGGTGGCGTCCTGCCCAACATCCAGGCCGTGCTGCTGCCCAAGAAGACCGAGAGCCACCACAAGGCCAAGGGCAAGTAAAGCTGCAGCAAGAGTTTCCTGAACAAACCAAAGGCTCTTTTCAGAGCCAACTACTTTTTCTTTGAAAGAACTGCAACACGGTTTTGTAAATTATTTCCTCAGTCACCTCGTTTCTTGTTGCAACCTTTAGTATCTATGAGAAGATGGTTCCCAGTGCTCTTACGTAGTTGCAGTTCTAAAATGTGTTGGTTCTGAAATAAACACCCCTAAAGCATTTCGTTATTCTTAAATGCCCTTAGGAATAGTTCACCCCACGATCATATATGAATAATTCAAGTTGAGCCTGCAGGCTTCTACAGGGCTTATGAATAAACGAAGACCGGGTTATGCTTAAATCCTAGGTTTACTCTTGATACACGTATAGCATTTCCAGCTCACGAATCAATCTTTCTAGAACATTTTAGACAGTTTTAGTAATTAATGGTGATTATATCTGGGGTTCCCCCGCCCCCCATTTTCAGTTTTCCTTGCCCCAGCAGTACAGTTTGACCCCTTTTCTGTTAAGTCAGAATAATGCTTAAGTTGCAATTGTATTTCCTTTGACTTTTGTACTGCACCTAGTAGTGCCTAACGGCCATTCCAGGTTCTGTATTTAAAAAATCACTCCAGGCGGGCTAGGGGGACCATATGGGATGTGGATATAAAACTGGTTGTTTGGTTGGTCGCTTTCAAGGCGAACGGCCCGGCTTATACTAACTTCCCAACCCCTGTATTGTCTTCATGTGAGAAAAACAAGTTATTTTCTTCTAAAATAAAGGTTTTTTGATGCAAGGCCCATTTATTGTTTCTGGAAACAGCTAGGCATAAAATTTACAGGCAAATAGAAGTTAGATGCTAGTATAAGAATAAGAATTTGGGGCAGAGCAAACGCGTGTGTGTGTTTAGCCAATCAGGTAGAGGCTGGGCGGGCCTTGCCTCCTTTCGTCCAATCACTATCTGCTGTGCGTTATAAAGAGGCCGCCCGGGCGTCTAGGGAGCCAGTTGTACTCTCGGAAGGGTCATGGCTCGTACCAAGCAGACCGCCCGCAAGTCCACCGGCGGCAAGGCGCCGCGCAAGCAGCTGGCCACCAAGGCGGCCCGCAAGAGCGCGCCGGCCACGGGCGGCGTGAAGAAGCCGCACCGCTACCGGCCCGGCACCGTGGCGCTGCGCGAGATCCGCCGCTACCAGAAGTCGACCGAGCTGCTGATCCGCAAGCTGCCCTTCCAGCGCCTGGTGCGCGAGATCGCGCAGGACTTCAAGACCGACTTGCGCTTCCAGAGCTCGGCCGTCATGGCGCTGCAGGAGGCGTGCGAGGCCTACCTCGTGGGGCTCTTCGAGGACACCAACCTGTGCGCCATCCACGCCAAGCGCGTCACCATCATGCCCAAGGACATCCAGCTGGCCCGCCGCATCCGGGGCGAGCGTGCCTAAGTCCACCAGCTCAAATCCTCTTCGTACCCAAAGGCTCTTTTCAGAGCCACTTTCATTTTCACTAAAAGCTGTTGCATTGCTATTGATTGCTAGGGAAAAGCGGCTAGTTATAGCAGATTCCTATCTGCTCAGAAATAACTCCTGGCCATCACGGGGAACCATAAGGGACGCCGGGATTCGAACCAATCACTTAGGTCCTGGGTCGGCTGCTTGCAAGGCAAACACAGCTATGCAATCTTTCCAGCCCCACAGGAATCACTCCAATGGGGCTGCGAGAATCACTTGTGCTGAAGGTCAAAGCTAGACTGGGTGCCAGAGCAATAGCACAGTGGACAGTACGGTTGCCTTGGATGCAGCCGACCTATGTTAAACCTCTGGCACCCCATAGGTCCCCTGAGCCTGCCAGGAGTGACTTCTGATTGCAGAAATAGGAGTAACCCATAAGCACCTCGGAGTGTGATCCAAAACAAACAAACAAAAAAAACCCAAGTTAGCTTGATTGGGTATTTGGACAAGCAAATAGTAGTTGAATATAAGTTTGCAGCTAAACAAGAGGATTCCGATTTAGGATAAATGTCCCAACTGGGAGTGCAATTGCTCTCGGACTCAGGCAACTGCCTGGTAAAGAATCCATGCCCGTGTGATTTCAAACGGTGCCCAGGGTCTGCAGAAAATGTTAACTTGGCTAGGGCTGCGTTGGTAATTGGCCCTAGGTAGGATCCAGCAGTAGCTTAATTCAAATCATTTTCTATAGACTTCTATAAGGATTCCCAGCGTAATGTAGAGGAAACTGGCTGTTTGAAGCAGCATTTAATTCTCAAAGATTAGAGTCACTACTGACATCTGGTAATGCTATGAGATGAATTCAAGTTTTTCTTTTCCAAATGTTTCCTTTGGGAGAGGGCCCTGGCTGGCCAGGCTGGGGGGCTCTTGTTGGCAGACAGATTAAAGTGTTAAACTTTATTCCAGTTATGTGACCTTGTTCCTCTACTCTGTTTTTTTTTTTTTTTTTTTTTTTTTTTTTTTGGTTTTTGGGCCACACCCGTTTGACGCTCAGGGGTTACTCCTGGCTATGTGCTCAGAAATCGCCCCTGGCTTGGGGGAACCATATGGGACGCCGGGGGATCGAACCGCTGTCCGTTCCTTGGCTAGCGCTTGTAAGGCAGGCACCTTACCTCCAGCGCCACCGCCCGGCCCCCGTTCCTCTACTCTGGAACCCTACAAGTAGTACCAAAACAAAACCACAGGATTCATATGGGATTTCAAATGCTCACTTGTCTGCTTGGCTAACTGCTGGACCTCTGAAGAGCGGTGGCCAGAGACCCAGCCCACACTATCAGTCTGGGCTCCACTGACTTTTGTGAGGGTTTTATCTATGTTGAGAGTATGTCTGACTTGCTCTTAGTCTCTTAGGGTTGAGTTTTTTTTTCATTCTTGAAAGGACAGTTCTAAAAGGAAGGAGGTGTGCTGCTGACTAGCTTTTGGGGTCCAGTTGAATTAGAGAACTTCTATGAGTCCTGTCTAGGAGAGTGGATGCACAGGTGGCGAAATATGAAGAAATGAGACCACACAATGAATGCATAAGAGAAACAGCGTTCTAAATTTTAATCTGTGGGGCAATTATATATGAGGTAAGTTGCCAGTAACAGGTATGAGAAGAATGTTCACATTGATAAAAAAACAGATACTTTCTGGTACACAGAAACATTAACAGTAGTAACACATAACAATTCACCTGGCTAAGCGGATATGCAGCTCTGGTAAAAAAAAAAAAAAAACGATATGAGTAAGAGTCCTGAGTTAAAATGGAGTTAAGATGTTAATTTTAACATATCAAAGCAGATCCTGCCCAGCTAGTTTCAGATGTAGAAGTTTTGGGGGTAGGAAGGAGCTAAGTTTCCCTGTCAAGTTTCCTATTTCTGCAGGAAAATACTTTATGTATAGTAAGAGTAAGTGAAAGAACCAGGCTAAAGAAATGCAAAATTTTATACCTGGTAAGACTTTTCACAGCCCAATGCTACATCTTGGCCAAGCCTTTTCGATGTAAAGTCAGAGCTGACAGAAAGAAGAAAATTGTCTCCTAGTGTCTTTGCTGCTGGAACTTGCCACGTAAAGAGAAATTTAATCAAGGCTAGTTTTGGCCTGTAAATACACACAGAAGAGGGAGAATTTATTTTAGACCAAAAAAATGTGAAGAAAGTATTATGTCAGTACCATAATACAAATCTCAAAATTATGTCTACTGAATTTCACCAATTATCCACTCAGGGATGTAGCTTCTCATGGGCCTTTGGGAGTAGTCAAAGCAGCTATTCACGCTAAGAATATGACATCCTAGTGGGTCTTCTGTCCATCCTCAGAGAAATATAGAAATTCTTATTAATGGCACAGGCAGAGGTCTGTGTTGGTGCTATGTGGGTTGGCTTCGGTTTGGCTTTTCAGAGGACGCAACAGCTGAACACGAGGTTGGTTGGTCCTCAGCTTAGAGCTCAGTTCCAAAATCTGCTGTTGAGAAGTTTCTGGCTTGAAACCAAACCAAAGTACTCTCATTGCCTCTTTTCTAAAACTTCAAGAATAATATATTACCAGTTAAGACTTTTTAGATGGGATCATATATAGAAATAGAAATAGGACTTAGTAGGGGCCGGGCGGTGGCGCTAAAGGTAAGGTGCGCCTGCCTTGCCTGCGCTAGCCTTGGACGGACCGCGGTTCGATCCCCCGGTGTCCCATATGGTCCCCCAAGCCAGGAGCAACTTCTGAGCGCATAGCCAGGAGTAACCCCTGAGCGTTACTGGGTGTGGCCCAAAAACCAAAAAAAAAAAAAAAAAAAAAAAAAAAAAAAAGAAATAGGACTTAGTGCCTTTGTTGTTGTTGTTAAACTGGGATTTAAAAAATTGGATAGTATATATAACAGTAAGGAGTAAACCACTTTTTATGAGGACCATATAGTTTTTATAGTTGTTACTAGGGTATTGAACGCATTTAGTCTTAATAGAAAAATAAAAAAAAATTTGGACAACATAGGGTGATGCACTCTTTAACAACAATGTAATAAAATAGTTAGTGAATTCATTTAATACTCCTCATTCTCCATAAGTGTTGCCATTCATTCCCTGATGATGAAGACTATTCCTATAAAAGATGTATTTAAGACACATATGTTGGGTCCATGTGCTTGAGTGCGTGTTGCCTGGATGTCCCCTCTTGAGACGTAGACTTCCCTACTTTCATGCTGGGCTGTGCACTAGAGCTCTCTCTGCCTTTAGAAAAGAATGTATTTTCTCACAAGGATGCTACTTGCCTTCAATCTTATCCTCTTCCTCTGTTTTCTCAATGCCATCAAATAAACCTGTTTTCACTTAAAAAAAATAAAACAAGAAGAGGGGCTGGCGAGGTGGCGCTGGAGGTAAGGTGTTTGCCAAGGTGGCGCTAGAGGTAAGGTGTTTGCCTTGCAAGCGCTAGCCAAGGAAAGGACCATGGTTAGATCCCCCGGCGTACCATATGGTCCTCCCAAGCCAGGGGTAATTTCTGAGCTTGTAGCCATGAATAACCCCTGAGCATCAAACAGGTGCGGCCCGAAAAACCAAAAACAACCCAAGATTATTATTTTTGTTTGTTTGTTTGTTTTTGGGTCACACCCAGCAGTGCTCAGGGGTTACTCCTGACTATGCTCAGAAATCGCTCCTGGCAGGCTCAAGGGACCTTAGAGGATACTTTTAAGGCAAAGGCCCTCCCTGCTATGCTATCACTCAGGCCCCACCCCCGATTTACTTTTATCTTCTGTTACAGACCTCCTCCCTTTAGCTATAGATACCCTCAGGCAGTTAAGAATATGAGGGCTGGAAGAAATGAATGAGATTAACTAGTTCCTGGGGTGCTCTGCCCTTTCACTCCCACTGTCTCAGACTCACCTGATCCATCTGGGAAATGAATACCTGGCCTGGGTCAGGACTGGTAAGGTCCTTTCCAAGCTATGGTGTTCTGGACATTCAGAAAACCTCCAGCCTGCAAGGCAGCCACCATACTGTTGACCTGTGTCACTTAAAGTGGGTTCGGGCAAGTCCTAGCCTCTGTCCCTGGAGCCTGGAGGCCTTGGGTGGATTCAGTCTGTAGCAGGGAATTGCAATCAATGCTAGATCACTTCAATCCAGGTGGCCAACACCTTCCCCTTCGGTCACAGACAGGGATTCCAGGAGAAAACAATGATCAATGTAATTAGTAGAAATGGACTTAAAAGACATAAGGGGAGAGAAAGAGCAGGATACAAGTTTTTGAGAGAGACCAAGATTCTACATAGTAGGAAAAACTGAGAATGACTTTACCAATATTGTCTAAGTGTGGTGGTGTTCTTCACATACATTAAGGTTAATTATATTAACTATTATTAATAGTTATTATTATGATATGGTAAAATAATATTACCAGTAAATATTAAAAGTAATAGTTAAAATATTGATTTACTGATAGTCAGATGACATTACTTTTAGTTAAATATTAGTTAATATTATTATCTAACTGTGAGTTAGCGAAAGATAATCTTGGACTCTGCATAGTCCCCTCATAGCCTCATCATGACTGGATTCTCCTGTAGCTTCTTTTGGGGATGAGGTTTGGAGAAATTGATTGATTTCTGGGTAATACCTCGACCTCACTGTCTCCAAAAAGCTCAGTATCTGTGCTCCTCATGCCGTTGTCAATTTTTCTTATTCTTTTCTTTCTCTTTATTTTGTGAAAAACTCATTTCCAGAATGTCCCCTATCTCCTGACACCACATGTAAAAGAATGATTTTGGGTTGGTATTTCTTGTACGGTCAGGTTTATGAATCCCCAGAGAAGTCATATAATAAATCTAGGTCTTTCCAGTAACCATCAAAGCAGAATGCTCGAGTTAGGTTTAAGTGACAGTCACACATCTGCGAAGCCTGCAGGATAAACATGGCTGATTGATACTTGGGGAAAGTATAGGAAAGCTGATAGGCCAGAACAGGCAATTTCTGGGGAGAAACAAGGTAACTCTCCTCTCCAACACCCCCAAAACAAAATAGCAAAAAAGCCAGAGATGGCTTTTTAAAAAGTTTTTGAATTATTTTTTTATTACTGTTTTATTTATTTTTATTTTTATTTTATTTATTCATATATATATTTTTGTTTTTGGGCCACACCCATTTGACACTCAGGGGTTACTCCTGGCTATGTGCTCAGAAATCGCTCCTGGCTTGGGGGGACCATATAAGATGCCGGGGGATCGAACCGCTGTCCGTCCTACGCTAGCACTTGCAAGGCAGACACCTTACCTCTAGCGCCACCTTTATTATTATTTATTTATTATTATTATTTTTTATTAGTTTCCTGGTCTTGACATTGTTGAATTTACAAAACTTGAGGCACAGAGTTTTGGGGTGGGGGGCCTGACTTCCCAAGCAGACTTAGCCATTGATCAAAACAGGGACTTCTTAAGTGACAAGACTTTGAAGTGTTCAAAGAGAGATTGAAAAAGAGTAGGGTAAGGTTAGTTATGCAAAAATGGTGGCACAAAGATGAGGAATAAAAAGGGAAAAGTGACTAGATGAATACAGATAATACAGAATTACCATTGATGCCAGTCAAGCCTGATCTTGGGGGCAGCTTCAGCTGCAACTCTCCACTGACTTTCTTAGAAATGCTTACAAAAAACATTGCATAAAAGGAGGCAAAGTGGTATGTATGATAACTCTTCAGTAATAATATTGCAAACCAATGTCCCAGAGGGAAAAAAGAAAGAGGCAAAGAGAAAAAAACGTCTGGCATAGAGAAAAGCAGAAGGAAAATGAGAACATTGGTGGCAAGAAATGTACACTGATGAAGGACTAGATGATGGAATATTGTTTGGCTGAAATTCAGTCATGAACAACTTGTAACTGTGATTTCAATTAAAATATTTAAAAATCAAACAAACAACACCAAATAATAAAAATCATTATTATTTTTTAAATTAATGATCAAACATTTTCTAAACAAAACATTTAAAACTTTTTAATAAAAAATAAACAGAAAGGGGGCCGGAGAGATAGCCTTGCAAGCAGCTGATCCAGGACCTAAGGTGGTTGGTTCGAATCTCGAAGTCCTATATGGTCCCGTGAGCCTGCCAAGAGTGACTTCTGAGTGTAGAGCCAGGAGTAGCCCCTGAGCACCACCGGGTGTGGCCCCAAAACAAAAACAAACAAAAACAAACAAACAAACAAATAAATAAAAATAAACAGAAAGACCTAATTAGTAACAGCAATCACAACTTCAGATGTCACTTTCCATTCCAGGGAATGTTAAGATCAGTGTTTACAGATTAAAAAAAAAAAACATTTAGAAAATAAATTTCAGCCTGGATCAACCTTGAACCCAGAGTACAGGGAGAAGAAAAGAAAACGAGTGGAGAGGAGTGGGAGACAGATGAGAAAGAATAGAAATAAGAATTCAAGGGAATTCAGGTACATCAGTGTTAAGAAAGGAGAGACAAAATATCCAAACCACAGAATATTTCAATAGCACTAAAATCACGAGACCCAAACAACCAAACGTAAAACGGTGCCAGTCCATATGGCAGGATTGAAGGGAGAGGTAGAGGAGGGAACCTGGAGATATTTGGTGGAGAAAAATTGATATTGGTGTTGGAATCGGTGCTAGAAAATAGAAGTCGAAAACTCAACTATGAATCACTTTGTAAACAAGGTCCCTTAATAAGAAGCTGAAGAGAAAAATAAATAAAACCCATGAAATTAAAAAATATAAAGGCTCAGCAATTCCTTTGATACAAAGACCAAAAGAACACAAAGGGGCCCAGCAAGGCTGCTGTTAGGCTCCGCCCCTTGTCAGTTTCCTGAGTGGGCGTGGCTCTGAGTCCAAGAACGAGGTTCTCAAACAGGTCCGATTCAGCCTTATATAAACTGCTGCTAACTCGGCTTAAGGCAGACACTTCTCCACTCGCAGACATGTCTGGACGTGGCAAAGGCGGTAAGGGCCTGGGCAAGGGCGGCGCCAAGCGGCACCGCAAGGTGCTGCGCGACAACATCCAGGGCATCACCAAGCCCGCCATCCGCCGCCTGGCCCGCCGCGGCGGCGTCAAGCGCATCTCGGGGCTCATCTACGAGGAGACCCGCGGCGTGCTCAAGGTCTTCCTGGAGAACGTCATCCGCGACGCCGTCACCTACACGGAGCACGCCAAGCGCAAGACCGTCACCGCCATGGACGTGGTCTATGCGCTCAAACGGCAGGGCCGTACCCTCTACGGATTCGGGGGCTAAATCAGATCGCTCTAAAATCAAAACAAAAGGCCCTTTTTAGGGCCGCCTACAAGATCATTTCGAAAGAGTTGAAAACACTTGGCTCACAGTAGCCCATGGCAAACAGTCCCCCCAAATCCGTAGTATTTGTTTGGTTTTGGTTCGGTTTTTGGGCCACACCCTGCGGTGCTCAGGGGTTACTCCTGGCTGTATGCTCAGAGATAGCTCCTGGCAGGCACAGGGGACCACCTCTTGTCCTGGATCGGCTGCTTGCAAGACAAACGCCCCTGTGCTATGTCTCTGGACCCAAATCCCTAGTCTTAAGCACGGAAACAATTTAAATATTCTCATCTCATTGCTTTGTTATAAAAGCCTTTATCCTAAAACTATCCCACGCCACTTGAGACAGTAAATTTGTAACGAAGATTCAGTGTATTCATGAAGATGTTAAGTATCCCATGGTAATGAAGCCAAAATAGCAGTTTGTCAATTTCAACATGGTTAATTCATTGCAGGTGGCTGCATTTCACTTGCTTGCTTCCAATGATAACTTTCATCTAAATAGTGCAACGTTGGGACCGGAGGGTTAGCACAGCCGATTGGGGTCGGAACCCCAATCTAGATCCTCCGAGCCTTCCAGGAGTGATTTCTGACCTCAGAGCCATGGAGTAACCTCTGAGCGCCGCCCGGTGTGTTCCAAAAACTAAAACCAAAAAACAAAACAAAAACAAAAAAAAGAAGCAACGCGTCCTCAGGTTCTCATGTTTAAGGGTTGGGGTTTTGTTGGTTTGGGGGCTACACAGTATGCACTCAGATTTTAAGCACAGGGATCGATCACGCCTAATTCATTTAAGTAATGCTGGAGATCAAATCCAAACCGGCCACGCAATGCAAGGCAAATGTGCTCCGCTTTAAGTTCTCTCCAGCTCTAGGTTTCAAGTTGTTTTTTATTTTTTTCTCAAAATTTATTAAATGTTGTAAGTCCGTCCCCCCCGGGGCCCCACATTATCCAGAAGACTGGAGGGCGGGAAAGTGTTCCCCTTTCTTCAGGATTCAACAAAGAACCAATTGTGTGGCTGGGATAGGGTAGACTGCTGTCCAATCAGAGCGCAGAGGCTGCCTATAAATGCTGGACCAGCAGCTTTTCCTCATTCGTGCTTAGCTGTCACACTCTTGCCATGGCTCGTACCAAGCAAACCGCTCGCAAATCCACCGGCGGGAAGGCTCCCCGCAAGCAGCTGGCCACCAAGGCGGCCCGCAAGAGCGCGCCGGCCACGGGCGGCGTGAAGAAGCCGCACCGCTACCGGCCCGGCACCGTGGCGCTGCGCGAGATCCGCCGCTACCAGAAGTCGACCGAGCTGCTGATCCGCAAGCTGCCCTTCCAGCGCCTGGTGCGCGAGATCGCGCAGGACTTCAAGACCGACCTGCGCTTCCAGAGCTCGGCCGTCATGGCGCTGCAGGAGGCGTGCGAGGCCTACCTCGTGGGGCTCTTCGAGGACACCAACCTGTGCGCCATCCACGCCAAGCGCGTCACCATCATGCCCAAGGACATCCAGCTGGCCCGCCGCATCCGGGGCGAGCGCGCTTAAGTCCACCAGCTCAAATCCTCTCTACCCAAAGGCTCTTTTTAGAGCCCCCAATTTCTCAGGAAAAAGAGCATGTGCATTTCATTTGCTAAGGTCAACTTGCGTTAAATACAAGGTTATCATACCTAGCTGTTTGAGGTTGGCTATAAGTGTTAAGGTACTATGCAGAACCATAGTGGTGACTTAAACACGCTATATTATAGTTAAAATCTCAGTTTAATCAAAACTACGTTTTGCTGAACCCTCCAGATTCGCTCCTTTCATCTTTAGCCAGTGACTGCTTAGTATGAGCTAACATAACTTCATTAGAAATAAGTTCTTTTTAGCCTAGCTCTAGGCAATTAACCCTTACCAGTGAGTATTGGCCTTTCTTTAAAAGTTTCTATTGAAATTTCATGTCAAGGTAAAACTAAGCTCTTCTCTAGCACTATAAAGTTATAGAATTCATTCTTGGAACGATCAATTTGCTCTTGGTTGGCTTTAGGACTAATTACAGTAGAGATTACTGGCACGCTTGATCTCTGCAGGAACTGTCCTGGGTCAACCATACTGCGTTACTGAATTGTTCCCCCTCTTCCCTATCCCTGCTTTAGGAATAGTCGACTATTGTGCATGAGATAACTTCATCTTCCCTTTGTCTTGCTTATTCAGGCATAAGATATGTTCACCCCCACACCATACATAGCCAATTCGACTTCAGACCTCACAATTTCAGCACTGTCCATTTCATTCACCCTTATGTTCCCCCTAACTATTCTGGGCCTCTGTAACCTCCAAATTTCTCATCCTTTTTTAGGTAAAACCCAATTCTTCTAAAATACAGGTCTCTAATAACATAGTCACACTGACGACTCCTGAGTACTTAACTTACAGAAGAGGGAAAACTCAAACTTGTTCCGTGTTACTAAACTATGGAGTTTAGGAAGATCATCTTGAGAATATGACAGTTCTGTCCGATCATAATTTGCTTTTGAGAAGTATTAAAAGCCCTTGAATAATAGTATATTTTTTCTTAAATTATTTTGCAAAGGCTGAGCATAATTTTTTTCATTTATATTTCATAATTACCTAAGTAGAGGCACTTGCATCTTTAATGATAATAACTTTCAAATCAGTTTATTGACGCCTGAACATGCACAGCACTAAGATGCCAATAAGTCACGTTGGCAACGGGTCTTTTCCAAGCTGCAAAGTGTCTTTTTTCTACACATTGGTACGTGCAAATCCCAGAAAGGCAAAACCGGTTTTTGAAGGTCTTTGTGATTAATTCGCTGTTGTGTGCGCACCCGGCCATCCTGTGCCTGTGTTACTCTCTAGACTTGGGACCAAAATTTGTCCTCAAACTAAAGTAATTAGAATCTTTCCACTTGAGAAAAATCAAAGGGCGAAAGGAAAGGCAAACGGTTAGGGGGACAAAATCCACTAACTAATTAGTTAAATTTATACAAAATGCACCTAAACATCAACAGGTCTGAAATCCGGTGGGCGCCTCTGAAAACAGGGTAGAATTTATTAAAATATCCTCCATCGTTAGCATAGAATTCAGAAAAGCACAGACGATCAGGGGAGCCCGAAGGGTGCTTTCCTCCTGGGGCACCTCAAAGTGACCGTTTCTGAACTCTGCTTTCTAGCATTTCATCAAATTTGGGGATCCAACAAACACAAGTTGCAAGTCCCGGGGCGAGAGGAGGCGGTGGCCTGCACGGTGGATCGCATGCTCCAGCCAATCACAGGCCAGCGCCGCCTTATATAAGTCCCGGGCCTGAGCTCGGCAGCTATTGCAGAACTTGCAACTTTGCAACTTGAGTCACTCTCTTTCCAGTGCTCTTTTCTTCCTGCTTTGTTGCCATGTCGGAGACGGCACCAGCTGAGACCGCGGCCCCGGCCCCGGTGGAAAAGTCTCCCGCCAAGAAGAAGGCGACGAAGAAGGCGGCGGGTGGCGCTGCCAAGCGCAAGGCCTCTGGGCCCCCCGTGTCCGAGCTGATCACCAAGGCGGTGGCCGCTTCCAAGGAGCGCAATGGGCTGAGCCTGGCTGCGCTCAAGAAGGCGCTGGCGGCCGCCGGCTACGACGTGGAGAAGAACAACAGCCGCATCAAGCTGGGGCTCAAGAGCCTGGTGAGCAAGGGCACCCTGGTGCAGACCAAGGGCACCGGCGCCTCGGGCTCCTTCAAGCTCAACAAAAAGGCTGCCTCCGGGGAGGCCAAGCCCAAAGCCAAGAAGGCTGGCGCCTCCAAGGCCAAGAAGCCCGCCGGGGCCACCCCCAAGAAGCCCAAGAAGGCCGCGGCAGCCAAGAAATCAGTGAAGAAGACCCCCAAGAAGGCCAAGAAGCCCGCGGCCGCCGGCGTCAAGAAGGTGGCCAAGAGCCCCAAGAAGGTCAAGGCGGCAGCCAAACCCAAGAAGGCGGCCAAGAGCCCCGCCAAGCCCAAGGCGGTGAAGCCCAAGGCGGCCAAGCCCAAAGCTGCCAAACCCAAGGCAGCCAAACCCAAGGCGACCAAGGCCAAGAAGACCGCGGCGAAAAAGAAGTAGGAAGTTTGCTTTTTGCAAAAAAAGCGATACAACCCCAAAGGCTCTTTTCAGAGCCACCCAGAGATCTCTGAAAATAGCTGGGCACTAACCATCACAGGTTTTGTCTATTTTGTTTCCGCTTAGCCTTTCTGTATAATAAAGAGTGACTTTAAAACATTTAAGATTGAGCTGGCAAGTCTCCTGGCTGTCTATATAGCCAGCCCTTCTATTCAAAATTCCCGCCGTTTACAGCTCATTGGTTCTTTCCTTTTACTTCTCATACATCAGAGCTGTGCGCCACAGTAACTTGCTGGCAGGAAAGGCGCCAAATATAATTGACTGTACAGGCAATAAAGCCTTTTAGGCTTCACATGAGGCATAGATTTTGAATAGCCTTTTGGAAAACGGAACTTTTCTTGTCTCGGTGTCAAAACTGGGGAACGTGGGCAATGGGATGTTCACGGAGGGACACAGACTGCTGCGCACCCTTGCAGTCACGTTATCTAGCTCAGCCCACAATATGTATGGAGGTAACTTGGGTTTGGTTGGAATTTATAAACTTCTAAAGATAACCTTAATTGTTTTTGTTTTTTGGGTGACACCCTGTGGCATTTAAGGGGTACTTCTGGCTATGCGCTCAGAAACAGGCTCGAGGGATCATATGGATGCTGTCTCTAAAGATATTTTATATGGGACATACTTTACTGGGGGAAACTCCACTCTTATCTAAACATTATTGCTAGAAAATGCCAAAAGTAATACAGCTCCTTTAAAAAGAAATCGTGCATTTTAGCGCCAATGCGGTGTGGTAAGGAAAATAAAGTTAAAAATAAAATAAAAAGGGGTCGGTGAAGGGGCCGGAGAGATAGCATGAGGTAAGGCGTGCCAGGAGTATCCCCTGACCACTGCCCGGTGTGACCCAAAAACCACACACAAAAGGGGGGCGGTGAGATGGCGCTAGAGGTAAGGTGTTAGCCTTGCAAGCGCTAGCCAAAGGACCTCGGTTCGATCCCCTGGCATCCCATATGGTCCCCCCAAGCCAGGGGCGATTTCTGAGCGCTTAGTCAAGAGTAACCCCTGAGCATCGAACGGGTGTGCCCCCCCCAAAACAAAAGATATTAAAGTTTTGGAGCTAAGATAGCATATAGGTAGCACGTTTGCCTTGCATGCATAAGGACGTTTCGAATCTCAGCATCCCAAATGGTCCCCCGAGTCTGCCAGGAGTAGCCCAAAAAACAAGAGAAAAAAATAAAAATTGAAAGTCAATTGAATTAGGGTTAAGGGACACTTGTTTGTAAACTTTAAACTCCTAACATTGGGTTTAACGTTCTCCTCAGTGTTCAGATCTCTTGCAGAAATTGTGGGTGGCTCTGAAAAGAGCCTTTGGGTTTGGAGCCTTGGAAGCAGAGCGCCCCTAGGCCGGCTTATTTGCCCTTGGCCTTGTGGTGGCTCTCGGTCTTCTTGGGCAGCAGCACGGCCTGGATGTTGGGCAGCACGCCGCCCTGCGCGATGGTCACGCGGCCCAGCAGCTTGTTGAGCTCCTCGTCGTTGCGGATGGCCAGCTGCAGGTGGCGCGGGATGATGCGCGTCTTCTTGTTGTCGCGCGCCGCGTTGCCCGCCAGCTCCAGGATCTCGGCCGTCAGGTACTCGAGCACGGCCGCCAGGTACACCGGGGCGCCGGCGCCGACGCGCTCCGAGTAGTTGCCCTTGCGGAGCAGCCGGTGCACGCGGCCCACGGGGAACTGCAGCCCGGCCCGGGAAGAGCGGGTCTTGGCCTTGGCGCGGGCCTTGCCTCCCTGCTTGCCGCGTCCAGACATGTCGATATGCAGAAGACCAGGATTTAGTCTGAATTGGTCCAGCTAGAGCCGCTGTCCTTATAGTCGTCACTGAGCGCGAAAATGGAATTGTCCAATTGGCTTAAACATATTTCCCTTCATCCAATAAAGCTAAGAGTTCGAAATAGTCTTAGGCTGATTGGATGCCCTGTAGTGACATAATCATCGGAGACCGTCTGCACCAATTAGACGCAAGATTTGGGGCTACAATGTGCATCAAGGTCTGTGTAGCAAGGGGTCGCCTAGGCGCAACAATGTTTTTTACTTTTTTGGATGCGTTAGGTTATCGCTGGACACAAAGTTCCGAAACAGAAGTAAGTGAAAGTAGAGAAAGTTTATTATTAAACTGCTGAGGACCCTCTGGCCAGTGTCTCTCTGAGTCTCCGGGTTTCCTTCACGCAAACTTTAAATGATTTCCTTATATAGGCTGGAGAGACAAGCCCACATTCCTTCTTGATCTGAAGCAAAGTTGATGTGCAGAAGCAAAACGTGGCAGTTAGAAAATCCCGGCAAGCTTGTGACATGCATCTTGTTTTATTTTATTTTGGGGTCTAGTTTCTACAACCCATTCAGGAATATTCCCGTTCAATGCAAGTTGTTACTTTTGCAGAACTGTGCTGTCTCATCTGATGCCTTTCATCTTGCATAAGCCTGAGATGTCTGCTCCCTCTCCAAAACAGGACTCATTTTGTTCTAGAATGACCCTCAATGACTGAAATGACCATTTTCCTATAAAATAAAAAAAAAAAATTCACCCTTCGAAAGTGTATCATTTTCCTGGGGGCTCATAAACACAAGATTATAAAAATAAGTACCTGTGACAAGCATTCAGATATTGGCCCATGTGAGCTCTGATCAATTCTAATATTTCTGCTACGTCTTTAATCTGGGCTGGTTTTAGTTTTCATTCTCTGCACCAAGAGAGCATAAAACCACATTTCCTCTCATGGAGGCTAATTCATGTAACCAGGTAATAATAAAATGGTCATCAGTTTGATATTCCCAGTGTATTATTTTTTGCATGCAGTGGAACTGTTTAAGTTATTTACTTCTTTGGCCTGGAGCTGTATCTGGCAGAAAACTCCACGACTGTGATCAGAGGATTCTCCCAATAAGGCCTATAGGAGCACACAGGGCTGGGGCGCAGACCTTGCAGCATCCAAAGCCTACACCAGACTCCAGTGAACAGACGGGTGTTGAAACATTGTGTAAGGAAACTCCACTGTTAACAACTTTTAACTCTGTATCTCACAGTGATTTAATCTAAAAATCTTTTTTGTTTGTTTCCAATTCCTGTCAAACATTTAGTTATCTTTTCCACTTGAAAAAAAAAATGCAACATCAAACTGGACACCATGTTTCACTACCTCAGTATTCACAATTACAATTACGGTTACAAGTCAGCATACAGCATCAACAATGCTGCTCAGAGCCAGTTTATACTGAAATTAAGTTCTTTACACCAAGTAGATGGTTATCCACGACCACTGACTAATGTACATAGTAACTAAGACTTCTAGATTTGGGTGAGAAACAAATGCTGCTCCAATCTATCTGCTCTGCTACTGTTCCTCATTCATGCTTAGAAATCTTTTGCTGTTAACTCGCTTTTATTATTGAAGGCAGGGAGTCCTCTTCTTTCATTAAGCATACCGGATTAAGTAAACCCTGAGAACAGTATGGATGGTAAGTGCTGGACTTATCTCTCCACTATGCCTATTATATACTGAAAAGTTGTTGAAAAGATCTCTTGTTGTCTACATAAATACTAAGGTTTAAGAAAACTAAATCAGGGCTGGAGAGGTAGCATGGAGGTAAGGCGTTTGCCTTGCATGCAGAAGGACGTTCGTTTGAACCCCGGCATTCCAGATGGTCCCCCGTGCCCACCAGGAGCAATTTTTGAGAGTAGAGTCATGAGTGAACTCTGAGCACTGCTACATCAACTTTTTTGTTTGTTTGTTTGTTTTTTGGGTCACACCCGGCAGAGCTCAGGGGTTACTTCTGGCTCTATGCTCAGAAAATCACTCCTGGCTCCGGGGACCATATGGGATGCCGGGATTCGAAGTACCATCCTTCTGCATGCAAGGCAAATGTCTTACCTCCATGCTAGCTCTCTGGCCCCTTTTTTAAAAAATCTTGATTTTAGTATTTCTGTTGACATAGAAGTCCAAGATCCATGCTATCTCTTCAGCCCCTAAATCAACTTTCTTAAAATAAACTTCGCTGGAAACTATTACCTACATTTACTGCATATTAGCCATGAGGATTATCAAGGTGAACATACAGATTTCCAAGTTAACTCAGAATTAAAATCGAAACGTAGGCCTAGAGATCAGATGTGGAGCCGATTAGGCACCTGTCCTGCAAATAGCCAATCCAGGTTTGATTCCTGACAACTAACTTGGTACCCGGAACACAGCTAGATTAAGTTCAAAACAAAGTAGAAATTCTAACCTAAACACATTCAAATTTCAACTTGAAAAATGTGAGGGGCCAGTCATAAAAATAGTGTGAATGGCTGCAGGGAAAGCATGCTTTGCATTTGGGAACTGGAGTTTGATCCCTGACTGACCAAATCCTGATTCTGGAGACTGACCTGCAACAACAAGGTGGAAGTAAACTGAGCACAATCTGGTATGGTCCTGAAAACTCAAAACAAAACAAAACAAAACAAAACAAGAGAAAGCAGAACTCACTGTTTAAAACCAGATTAAAACTATGTAGTAGCAAAACAGAAGGGACCCTTCCTTAAGCATTTCAAGTTCTGTGATAATTATTTTTTTGTTTTTGTTTTTGGGTCACACACGCAAAGCTCAGGGATTCCTCCTGGCTCTACACTCAGAAATCGCTCTTGGCAGGCTCAGAGGACCATATGGGATGCCGGGTTTGAACCACCGTCCTTCTGCATGTAAGGTAAAATGCCCTACCTCCATGTTATCTCTCTGGGTTCCTCTGTGATGATTTTTTTTTTTTTTTGGTTTTGGGGCCACACCCGGTGATGCTCAGGGGTTACTCCTGGCTGTCTGCTCAGAAATAGCTCCTGGCAGGCACGGGGGACCATATAGGACACCGGGATTTGAACCAACAACCTTAGGTCCTGGATTGGCTGCTTGCAAGGCAAACACCGCTGTGCTATCTCTCGGGGCCCCTCTGTGATAATTTTTAAGTGTGATAAAATGTATTGTGATGAAAATTGTTTTGAGTTTCAAGTTTAATCAGAAAATTTATAATTAGCTATACTAACTATCCAAATATAGCTTTAAAATGGAAAACCCCATCACTAATAAACAGAAATTGAAATGTGGATTACATTGTAAAATATTAAAGGATTCTAGTATAGGAAATATGGATTAAGAATTTTATCTTGGGGCTGGAGAGATAGCATGGAGGTAAGGTGTTTGCCTTTCATGCAGGAGGTCATCTGTTGAATCCCAGCATCCCATATGATCCCCCGTGCCTGCCTGGAGCAATTTCTGAGCCTGGAGCCAGGAATTACCCCTGAGCACTGCCGGGTGTGACCCAAAAACCACCAAAAAAAAAAAAAAAAAAAAGAATTTTATCTAGGCAAAGATAGCATTTGCTCATCTTTAAAGTTGCTTGACCACTTAATGATTATTTGCTCTGCGATAGGTTAAACTCAAGCCTAATAATATCCCTGGTAGACTAAAGCATAGAAGTCTAAGATCCATCTTTACTGCAACAGCAGCTAAAATATGGGGCAACTTTTGTTTGTTTCTCCTTTCCTGTTACTCTTGGTTTTGTCAGTTTGCTGGTCAGTGGTGGTTTTGGGCCTGCTGACCCTGCCCAATTGAAGAGGCTGTCTGCTGTAGTGTTTCTGCTTAACACTGTCCAATCAAAACTGTAGTCATATTGGTGGTTTAAGGACCTGAAAAGAATGCGAAATAAATAGCTGTCTCAAATCCATGTAATCCGGGGCCTCCTCAAAGTGCAGTCCTCAATAACAGTTTAAGTACACAGCAAATTCTGCAGGAAATTCCTTACATAAAACTTCAACAGGAATGGACATTTTCTTTTCACTAATCTTTTCATATTTTTGTTTCTTGGTTGCAGCCTTTAGTCCTTGTCATGGCAAACTGGTTCTATTAAAATGCATCAAAACATATCCAATGATTCCGTGTTATCTCGGTGACTTTGTTCAATACCAAGATGTATATTACTGCTAGGATATTGGGCAGTGCCAGTTAGATTTTTATCTTCTCTGTAGGGTATGTGTTGCCTTGTCCTGTTGTCTTTGTACTTTTTGGCCAAACCAAAATCAATAAAGAATAACTTATTACAGAGATGCCCAATACCCATTAGGAAGTTATCTGGCTTTATATCTCTGTTTAAAATATGTATGCACATATTAAATTCTACTGATCATCTGGTCAGCTAACACACGTACAGTTTTCATTGTGAACTTTCTTGAACAGAAATTGGAGAGGTCTTCAAGGCTGGGTTCAAAATGATCTATGCCTAGCATATTGTCATCTTTCCCCGACTATATTACCATCTGTGGGGGATGCCAACAACGCCTTGAAGGATCTCATAGAGTTTGCTCTTGTACAGAGACTTAGGATGCTTGACTTTCTGGGATTCTAGCTTCACGACCACTGTCTGTAGGGGAGAGAGGGATGGAGGTTACCAGCATCCCTAAGGATTCATTGTCACGGGCCCGGAGAGATAGCACAGCGGCATTTGCCTTGCAAGCAGCCGATCCAGGACCAAAGGTGGTTGGTTCGAATCCCGGTGTCCCATATGGTTCCCCCGTGCCGGCCAGGAGCTGTTTCTGAGCAGACAGCCAGGAGTAACCCCTGAGCACCGCCGGGTGTGGCCCAAAACCAAAAAAAAAAAAAAAAAAAAATTAAAAGAATTCATTGTCACCTCAACGTGGATGATGTGGATGGCCAGATGAATGTCCCCTAGGAAGTCAGACCCCATATTCCGTAGCAGTTTATATTTCCCTCCAACAATGAATTCAGCTTTGGAGCTGCTGCTGCTGCTGCTGCTGCTCACCATTCTGAGATAGGAGGATGGAGGCTGGGGCCAAGCATGACACGCTGGAGGGTCGACCAAGGTCTTTAGGCTAGTCCACTGCTGACAGCTCTACCCAAAGGGACCCTGTTACTCTGCCAATGCTGCCACCTTGCTCCTCCAACTTCAGCCAATGCAAAATACCCCCTGTCCTCAGGTATGCTAAACAAACAAACAAACCAGAAGAACAACAACAAAAGAATTTTTTTTCAGAAGAACATTTTTTTTTTTTTTTTGGTTTTTGAGTCACACCCGGCGGTGCTCAGGGGTTACTCCTGGCTGTCTGCTCAGAAATAGCTCCTGGCAGGCACGGGGGACCATATGGGACACCGGGATTCGAACCAACCACCTTTGGTCCTGGATCGGCTGCTTGCAAGGCAAACGCCGCTGTGCTATCTCTCCGGGCCCTCAGAAGAACATTTTAATGTAATAATGTATAGTCCATTGAATGAATCATCTTCTTGTGCCCTATTTACTCATCCAAATTTCTGATAGAACTTTAAAAACATTATATCTGGAGCCAAAGAGATTGCACAGTGGGTACGGTGTTTGTTTGCCTTGCACACAGATGACCAGGATTCAATCTCTGGCATCCCATAAGGTTCCTCCCCTGAATCTGAGAAAGTCAAGAGTAACCCCTGAGCACAGGGGTGGCCCCCAAAAGGCTCTGGAAAAAAATCTTCTCATCAGCTCCCATCTAGAGTTTTTGACTTAACTGATGAGAAAAGGAGTTTGTCTCTCTTGTAATATGAAACTCTCCAGCTGGGCAGTTGAGGGGTTTGGTTTTGTGATAAATGTTGGCCTCAGCTATTAAACTGGCTCCCAATGACCTCACCTGCTGAGATCTGTGCACTGGCCCTGCCCTCATCATGCCAGTGTTGGGAGATAGCAGGAACTGGTGTGCTAGGCCAGGTTTAGGTAAGAAACTCCCATGAAGATGTGTTCCTTGCTCTACTGGCAACTTGCCCCATGTAGGAACATGCCCAGCAGGCAGGTGCTGAGGCCTCCAGCCAAAATGACAGCCTTTGCTTGCTTCTGAAAAGCTCCTGCTTCAAATAAACTTTTATGACCCCAGTCCTTTGCCTCAGGCTTCATAAGATGCTGAACCCACAATATCATCTGGGCTTCTTTCAACTTCCTAACCTCTGTGATGTTATGAAAGATTGCTCTTAAGATGCTAAATTTTGAAATGAGTTTTCTACAACATGGCATTGATCCATAGAACTCTGACCAGTTCTCTGACTTTCCCATGAAGGGGGGAATAATAGGAGTCCTGAATTGCTGTTGATGAAGTAGGTTCTATAATAGACAGTGTCCATTTCCTTCCTTATTTTTCTAATCCAGTGACATAAGGGCTTGAGATATCTTTGGATTTTGACCTATAAATAAAGAAGATTGGCAATGGCTTGTTAGGTTAATGTATTGGCTTGTATTAGCTAATGTATTAGTTAATGTATTAGCTTGTAGTACATAGTGACTGTATAGCAAGGTGATGACCTAAGAGAAAGTGCTTTTAGGATCTGGAGTCAACCAGAGCATGATTTGGGAGGCTGGAAATGGCCTACTCCAAGCTCTTCTTCCTCTGCCTTCATGGCTCCCTCTATATATGTTTCTGTTCAGATTTCCCTGCATTTTCATTTTCTTATTTAGAGAAATGAAGTGGGGTGGATGTCAGTTCAAACACTAGTGCTCAGGGACTATTCCTGGCTGTGTGCTCAATTTAATGTGATCCCAGAAATGCAAACATTTTGCCAACTGTTGAAATTCTCTCTCTCCTCATCCTCATTCTGTCCTTGATTATCTCATTTTGCAACCCCTCTTATTTTTTGCAGGGGACACACCCATTAACACTCAGGGGTTACTCCTGCTCTTTATTCAGAAGTTACTCCTGGCAGGCCCAGGAGAACATATGGGATGCCTAAGATTGAGCCCAGATTGGCTGCGTGCAAGGCAAAAGGCAAATGCCCAACCCGCTGTGCTATCATTTTGGGGATTCATCTCATAAGTCAGGCTTATTTTAAGTATTTGTCTTTTATGTAATTTAAGACAATTTGTCTTGTGTTGGTAGTTTACAGAGACAAATGGTCAGAAGTCTACTATATTGATTGTAAGATGATATCATCTAAAAATAATTTTATGAGGGGGCCAGACAGATAGCACAGTTTCAGATTGCCTTGCATGTGGTGCATTAGAACTCGGTCCCTAGTATCCCATAGGATCTTCTAGACCTGCTGGGTGTAGCTTCTACGAGGAGACCGCTGAGCGTCTCAGGAGTGTCCCAAAAGGCAACAGAACTAAACATAAATGAAACAGAAATCATTTCTTCCATCTTCTCCAAGGCAAAATCTGTTCTGCTTTTTTGTTCCCTGTCTTTGAGAACAGAGAGGAGAAATGCTTCTTAGGAACCAGAGCCAAAGAACACGTAAGGCACTTACACATGGTCCCCAGAACCCTACCAGGGGTGATTCTGAGCACAGAGGCCCTAAACACTGCCAGCTATGGCCCAAAAATAAGCTATAAAAAATGGGGCATCTTATAGTCAGATATAGTTCAAAGGGCTGAGCATATGATTTGAATGCCTGAGCTCCAGCAGTCCTTAGAGAGCCTAGAGTAGCCCCAAATACTTGTTATGTTAAAGTCCATAGAACTCCTCGATTTTAGCACTATCAGAAACATAAAGTGTAATAAGTAAATAAATATGACTTTGTCTTTTTTTTTTGGCTTTTTGGGCCACATTGGTGATGCTCAGGGAATACTCTTGACTCTGCTCAGAAATTGCTCTTGGCAGGCTCAGGGGACCATATGGAGTGCCAGGAATCAAACCCAAGTCCATCCTGGGTTGGCCGCGTGCAAGGCAAACACCCTACCACTGCGCTATCTCTCCAGCCCCAGCTTCATTGCTTTATAAGTAAAGATGTTGCTATAGGAAATGTGCTAGTCCCATAAGAGCAAATAAGTACCCCATGTTGAAACAGGGGACTCTCAAGAAATGCAAAAAATTGAGCTTAATAATAACCAAAGATTGGGGCCGGCTTGGTGGCGCTAGAGCTAAGGTGTCTGTCTGCCTTGCCAGTGCTAGCCTAGGATGGACCACGGTTTGATCCCCCGTGTCCCACATGGTCCCCCAAGCCAGGAGCGACTTCTGAGTGCATAGCCAGGAGTAACCCTTGAGCTTCACCGGGTGTGGCCCAAAAACCAAAAAAAAAAAAAAAAAAAAAAAAAAAATTAAATAAATAACCAAAGATTACAGAACCTATTATTATTATTATTATTATTATTATTATTATTATTATACAGGAAAGGCCACTTCATGACCCTGTTTAGAAACTGGTCCAGTATTAGGCAGACAAGCTTGAACTCTTAACTGTCCTCAAAACTATCTGTGAAATAGGTCTGGGATGGTAGAGGCCTTGGAGTTAGAGATAGCACAGTGGGGAAGGCACTTGTCTTGCATACAATCAACCTGGGTTCAAACCAGGTCACCAGTAGTGATTCCTGAGAGTAGAGGAGTACAGATCTCCTGAACACTGATGAGTATAGCCCCCCCCCCCCCAATGTTAAGAGCTTAACATTCCCATATGAACCAGACTAAGCATGGGAGCACTTAACAGAGGGCACTGCACGTGGGCAAAGAACATGGGAAAAACAGCTCAAATGGAACCACATAGGAACATTCCAATGACATATCTCAGACTTCTGATTCTCACAGACCCATTCAGTCTTCAAATGCACAAGTGTGGGTTTCCAGAGTTTCTAACTAGTGATATTTACTTGCTAGAAATTTTAGCTGGGAAAATATTCATTTGAAAATTATAATAGGGGGTCCGAGCATTAGCACAGCAGGTAGAGTTTGCCATGTACACAGCCAACATTAGTTTGATCGCTGGCATCTCATGTTTCCCCATGCATACTTAACAGAAATGATTTCTGAACTCATAGTCAGGAGTAACACCTAAGCACTGCTAGGTGTGGCCCAAAGCCAAGCAAATCTATATATATTTGTGTGTATATATGTACATAATGTAAATTATGTATGATATAAATCATATATAATAAAAACACATTGTATATGTTAGAGAGCAAATGGCTTCGTGACCAAGGAAATACCAGGAGCCCACAGAACTCAGGCAAGCGACTTTATTTCTGATGCGCCAGGGCTGTCTCCTAGCAATCGACAATCGACCAAACTTTCAAGCAGCTTATTTACTCTTCAAATCATTCCATTCCATTTCTTGTCAGTTACACAATACTACAAAAGGTGATATTTCAAACATTCCACAGGTCAGCATAAATTTTAGTTCACACCATACAGTCCCCTTCCCTGGTGCCGCTTTATCTCAGCTTACATTCCGGTGGTCTGTTTGCTTTTCCTTGGAAATGTCTAAACCCACCAGGATGGGGGTCTTTGGGAGAAGTCTGGCCCATCAGGATCTCAAAGCTATTTTATAGCCTTGAGCCAGCAAACAATGACAGAACTAAAAGCAACATCAATCTTTACCTGACTATTTCCTATATTTCACAAGCACATACGGCTATCTCTTATCTTTTTGGGTCAGTCTGTAGCTCACTGGCATCAGTGAATTGTTTTACTGCTGGGTTAGAAATCTGAAGCTAATAGCACAGCTAAATCTAACAAAACTATGAGATTACTTATACAAGTTTTCTTATTTTCCTTCAATATATACATACATATGTATTTGTATAAAAGAATCCAAAAGCCAGAGACAAGGACAACAGGCAAGGCAATCGAGTTGCATGCTAGGTTTGATCCCTGGAACCCCATATCCCCTTCACACCCGCACCAGCACCATCAGGAGTGATCCCTGAGTAGAGCCAGAAGTAAGCTTTAGACATCGCCAGGTATGGTCCAAAACCAAAAAATTTATAAATGACAATGACAACAATCCACTTTCTTTTAACATACAAACTTTATCAAAAAAAACCCCCTAGATCTTCAGAATAATTAAATTCAATGAAAAAGAGTGATGTAATTTTCAAATATGTTGTTTGAGAGACCACTTTATCCTTTCTTTGTTCCCATAGTCACAGGAACTCTTCAAGTGAATCAGGCTCAGGGCAGGCAACGGTGGCAGCCCACTTGCTCTCTTGTGCCTTAAGGTTCGATCGCTGGCACTGAAATAAGAGAGAAAATGAGAATAGAAAAGGGAAATAAGGGGACGAAGAGATAGCATGGAGGTCAAGTGTTTGCCTTGCATGCAGTAGTCGGTGGTTTGAATCCCGGCATCCCACATGCCCCCCTCCCGACCCCCAAGCCTGTCAAGAGCGATATTTGAGCATAGAGCCAGGAGGAATCACTGAGTGCTGCCGGGTGTGACCCCAAAAACAAAACAAAACAAAAAATGGGAAATAAGCTTCTGGATTATTATGGAGATGATTTCAGCCTTGACTCAATCCCAGAGATCCCCAGACCACATTGTGAAAAATTTCAGTCCTCGAGACAAAACAAAAAGAACATGGCAAACATCTCCTGTATTATGTCAGTAATTGTGTTCACTTAACAGTGATGGAAAGTAATGAGCAAGAACATTTGAGAATGCAAAAAAAAAAGGGGAGGGGCGAAGCAATAGCTCATCGGTAGGATGTTTGCCTTGCATGAGGCTGACCCAGGACAGATCTGGATTCGATCCTCAGTGTCCCATATGGTCCCCCAAGCCGGGAGCAATTTCTGAGTGCATAGCCAGGAGTAACACCTGAGCGTCACCAGGTGTGGCCCAAAAGCCAAAAATTAAATAAAGTAAAATAAAAAGATTATTTGAGAATGCCCTGGGACTTCAACTTAGGCTCCCAATAGTGGGCAGTCATTAAAATGAAACTGGAGTTTTGTGTGTATATTAGAGTGAGGACCACAAGGTCAAACCAGGTGGTGTTGTGGTGCTTACCCCCTTCCTCTTTCCTGCCCCACTGCTGTTTTTAAGGGATTGGGAGCACTGTGATGTGAGCCTTTGAATACATCATCAGTTGTGTCCTCTGGAAAGGCCTGACAGGCCTGGAAGCTTCCAGGTTATTCCCACTGACCCTTGTATAGAACCCCTATCACCACGTTAGGCCAGTCACACTGGGTCAGTGACCTCAGGGAGTGAGAAAGGATGGCAGCTGAGTTCCCTGAATTCCCTGAGTCCATGCAAAGGAGCCATTGGAGTTGTCCTCAACAAGTTTGAGGACTTTGATGAACTGGAAGTGTGTGTGTAGGGGTGGGGTACAGGAGATGAGGCCCAGAGAATAAAAATTCAAGGACAAGATCAAGGCAGTTTCACAGATGGGAGGTGATCTGATTCGAAGCTTCCCTAGGAGTCCATCTGAAGGGCTTCGGGAGGACTGAGGCGGGGTGCCTAGGCTGCAGAGATGCTCTATCTGGTCCCTTTGACCCTGGAATCCTGTCCCGTGCCTGGACCTTCTCTTCCAGCCGCCCTATTCCACACAGCTCTGCCATATAAATATTAGGTTAGTGCCCAAGAGATAGCACAGCAGGAAGGGCACTTGCCTTGCATTCAGCCAACCTGGGTTTGAGCCCCAGTATCCCATATGGTCCCCTGAGCCTGCCACAAGTGATTCCTGAGTGCAGAGCCAGGAATAACTCCTGAGCACTGATTCCTGAGCACCGGCCCCCCCCTCAGAAAAGAGGAATAGAACAGGCAGTAAAATCTAAAGTTGGGGGACAGAAGAGATGGGTCCTTTCTCATTCCCACAAGTTCAGGCTTCAGGCCAAGCAGGAAAGGCCAGAAAGTCCAGGTGGGGGGGAGGGTTGCTGAAAGTAGCGGAGGTGATTTTGAAGTATCTGCAGAGGGGGACACTACTGGCTAGACTTCCCCCATGAGATGAGTCAAGAGCTCAGGCCTGGGGCCAGTGAGGTGGCGCTAGAGGTAAGGTGTCTGCCTTGCAAGCGCTAGCCAAGGAAGGACCGCGGTGGTTCGATCCCCTCCCCTCCCCCCCCCCCCCCCCCCCCCCCCCCCCCCGCCCCCCCCACCCCCCCCCCCCCCCCCCCCCCCCCCCCCCCCCCCCCCCCCCCCCCCCCCCCCCCCCGCGTCCCATATCGTACCCCCAAGCCAGGGGCAATTTCTGAGCGCTTAGCCAGGAGTAATCCCCAAGCATCAAAGGGGTGTGGCCCCAAAACAAAAACAAACAAACAAAAAAAAAGCTCAGTCCCTTTCTTATTTACTATTTTTGCAAGGGGTGGGGGGGAAGACGGGTACACCACACCTGGTAATGCTCAAGGCTTACTCCTGGGCATCATATGGGGCACTGGACACTGAATAGGCCAGCAAACTCCCTGCCTGCTATACTTACTGTTCCAGTGAAGTGAATTTTTTTTATTGAATCACTGTAAGATACACAGTTACAAAATTGTTCATGATTGAGTTTTTATCCACTGAAAAAAAATTTGGGGGGGGGTTTGGGTCACACCTGGCCACGCTCAAGGTTCTACACTCAGAAATCGCCCCTGGCAGGCTCAGGGTACCATATGAATTTGAACCACTGTCTTTATGCATACAAGACAAAGGTCCTACCACTGTGCTATCTCTCTGGCCCGTCAACTAAATTTTTAAGGACTAGGGTCGGTGGGCATTGACTACAGACCTGGAAGTGGCCAGTTCATTGTATCTGAATATCTTGCCCTGTTTTTATCTACTCAAACTAAACGGATGCAAATCCAGGGCTTCTACCTAAATTTGTCCCTTTGTCCCCTGCAGAAAGAGTTTGAGTAATAGGAGCAGGATTCTGCGATGGCCTCCATTTTGTAATGAGATAGCACAGAAGGAAAGGCACTAGCCAAGCCTTCCGGTATGTCATCAAAACAGACTTGAATCCTCTGATCTCCTGAGCACCGCTAGGGGTCACTCCAAAATACAGAACAAGGAATAACCCTTGAGGATTAGACCCCCACCCTCCCAATAAAAATACTCCCTATCTCTTCCCAGCTTTACCATATCCACTTGATGCTTAACTCAGGTGACTTACGGGAAAGAGGACTTGGGAGTGAATCCGGAAGAATAGGGAGGGACCAACTGGTTTCCCTAGCAGGACTGCCTTATTCTTTGGTTACTATTATCCTTGGAAATTCTGCATTCTTAGCACCTTCCAAGCTCTGCCAGGTTTTGTGGTCCACTGTGCAGTCTCTGTGATAAAAGCAATAATAAATCAGCTTATACTAGCAATGCAGGCCTTTTGGGAGCAATCTGGATGGTTTGGGGGGCTGTTTCATGAGTGGGGGAAGGTGACTGCCTAACATTTCAGGATACAGCAAGGAAATAAACTCAAATGGTCTCTCAGAAATAGTGCAAAGCATCCCCAAGTAAATCTTCAGTGGTTTCTCTGGTTCTAGAACCTGACTTGGTTTATGAATAAACAAGATATTTGTGTGCATGTGAAGAAATTCCTAACTGAATCAATCTCCGTAGTCTTGGCTGCACTTCGAGTGATTTTAAATGTACACACAGTGATTGTTTTTAAGGTCATGCCTAGAATGGCTAGGTTAGTTAGTCGATCACTAGTCTGAATGTTTGGAGGCTGAGATTAACTTAAATCAGAGTAACCAAATGCAAAAGCCGTGTGGCAGTTCCAGTTCTCGAGTAAAAAAGACTCCTCCCTGAAAGTTTTTTATTTTCATTCATTCTTTCTGTTGTTTTTTTTGTTTGGTTGGTTTTGGGGCTGTACCCAATGGTATTCTAGACTTACTTCCAACACTGAGCTCAGATATCCCACTGGCAGGGAATATACTGGGGACTAAATAAGAAAGTGGGTGTGCCATGTGCAAGGCAAATGTTCTATCTGTTAATAGTATTTGGCTCTGGCCTGTGCCTAAAGGGTTTTGTACTGGGACACTGACTTTTCTCTTGCTTTCCTGTTTGCCAATTCACCCTGTAGATCATGGGGCTTGTCCACTTCTAAACTCATGACCTATTGCATCCAAGAAAAAAGTCAGCAAGCAGATCAAATTGTGTGCTAGCAGAAAAGGGCCTTGTTTACATGTTGAAATCATTGCTGATTATTCAAATAAAATAGTTCTTAAGAGTGAAGATGCTGTAGTAATTGTTTTTACACAATGTAGTAATTCATTTGATATTTTTTTAATACAATGTCTGCATGTGGCAGGGATGGAACTAGTGATTATGTCGTGACATGTGAGACACTGGGTCGTATTCTTGAACCAAAATTTTGCATGCACTTAAATAGTAATGCCTAACTAAGAATTGATTTTTTGTTTTGTTTTGTTTTGTTTTTGGGCCACACCCGACGATGCTCAGGGGTTACTCCGGGCTGTCTGCTCAGAAATAGCTCCTGGCAGACACGGGGGACCATATGGGACACCGGGATTTGAACCAACCATCTTTGGTCCTGGATCGGCTGCTGTGCTATCTCTCCGGGCCCTAAGAATTGATTTTTAACCAAGAAAGCGACGAATAAAATATGAAATAGAACCACAGCTTTCCACCAATTCGCCTCTGTAAACCCAGAAATGCAGTCTATTGAATAAGGTACTATTGAATAGCTTCCAGTGGACTGTTAGTCTTTTCTAATTCTTTTAAGAAAGGTAACCAGGGCCCAGAGAGATAGCACAGTGGCGTTTGCCTTGCAAGCAGCCGATCCAGGACCAAAGGTGGTTGGTTCAAATCCCGGTGTCCCATATAGTCCCCCGTGCCTGCTAGGAGCTATTTCTAAACAGATAGCCAGGAGTAACCCCTGAGCAATGCCGGGTATGGCCCAAAAACCAAAAAAGAAAAAAAAAAAAAAAAAAAAAAGGTAACCAGCTCTTCTAAGTCCCTGCCCCACCCCAATTGGTCTTTTCAGCATAGAATTTGATATATAGATAGCTAGGTACAACTGATGTTTAAAGTACACAACAAATCCATCACTCCCTTCATAAAATTTGTGATCTCTGACCTTTTTTGGCCTTGCCTGTCACTGAGAAAGCCCCTATAGATTTGTGGTGTTTTGGTGAAGCAATATCCTAATACAGTATAAAAACAACATACACGCCAGTAAATATATTTAAGAAAAAGGTCAGCGGGACTGAGGATAGTTAGTATAGGAGGTAATGTGTTTGCCTTGCAGCTGGCTGACCCAGGTTCAATCCTTGGCATCCCATATGGTCCCCAGAGCCAGCCAGGAGTGATTCCTGGGCACAGAGCCAGAAATAAGCCCTGAGCAACCTCAGGTGGAGTCTAAAAACAGAAACAAAAAAGTCATTTGATTACTCTAAAGGTGTGTAAAATTGTAAACCTTTAGTGACTACTGTCTCTGAAATTCCAAGTCGTTTGTATTCCAGCAACTTTTCTGTTATGATCTAGTTTTATGAAGCAAATGTTCTTGATCTGTTGGTGTTTTGCTCAAAAAATTTTAAAAGGGAAAAAAAGAAAGAAAGAAAATAAAAAGCAGTCTATTCCAAAATGTTCTCAAATAAATATCTGATGTAAAAATGTTCCAGTTCCATAAGTGACATATCATCAAATAACTTCAGTTAGTCTCAAATGGTCAATGTCCAAGCAAGTCACAGTTCTAAATAAGACATTTCTAAGGGCATCAAAAACTCCCCCCCCCATATTTGTGGTGGAAATAGGGGTTCAGCAGGGAACAGTGCTAGTGCTATTTTACTTTCTACTGTTGGATTACTTTTTTTTTTTTTTTTTTTTACTGTTGTTACTTTTTAATTTTTGTCTTTCATTCAACAGAAGATAGTTAATTGCAAGGGAAATGGAGAGAAAGCAAACTTCAGATAAAGGGGGAAAGTGGGCATGGGGGGAGGGAGACAGAGACAGGAGAGTAAAGAGCCAGAGACAGACAGAATGAGCCAAGTTCCTCCCACAGTTCGGGCTCCATTTCTTTCTTTCTTCTTTTTTTTTGGTTATAAAAGTTGATCTTTATAGATTATTTCAACTCAAATAGACGAATGGAGATAAAAATGGAGGAGAACAATAGTGTAAGATTTAGATAAAAAGTACACTAGAGGGACCAGAAAAATAGTACTTCAGATTGGGCATTTGCCTTGCACACAGATGACTTAAGTTTAATCCTCAAGATCCCATATGGTCCCCCAAGCCCTCCAAGAGTAATTCGTGCTCCATTTCAAACCGCGCGCGCAGGGTCTGGATTGGCCACGAGCAGAGCCCGCTCAGCAGCCGCGGTCGCTCCTGATACGTCCTTAGGCTCCTTGGAACTGGATTCAAACTTCATATTTTGTCTGCTTTCGCCTAAGTATATAGCAAACCCAATCTCAGGAAGATCCGAATGCCAGAGCGCCAGTAAGTGGAAAGTTACCAAGTCAGCTATATTTGTAATCGTGAATCCAGGGGCTCATGGAATTATGGATAAATGGCACAGGCAAACAAAGTGGAGTCTTTATACCGTTAACGCCTTCTGCTAGTAAGTTTTAGACCTTAAAACAATCAAGATATATATCTTATGTATATATCTTGTATAAGACATATCTTATATATCCTACATATACACACACACACATATATATATATATATAGGCCTGATCTTTGATGATAGGAGATGGAAAAGACCCAAACGCTGAAAATGGCCCTTAATCTAGAGAAAGTAGCTGTAAAAATAAAATGAAAATAAAGAAAAAGATTTTGTTTTTTCAGAACCAGCAGCACTTACCCGGTGGGAAAGCTGAGTCAAAAAAACCCCAAAATGAACCTGAGTCTAGAAGCAACTTCCATTACAGTGCTTTTAAGAAAGGAGAAAGTGGAGAAATTCACAGACCTGATTGATAGAGAGGCTTGTACGTCACACGATTTGGCCCAATCAAATGAAGCATGTCAGCACCGTGCTGCGATTGGCTGCAGCGCCGAGACCTATTAGCCAATAGCAGGACGACCTTTTCGAGCCCACAGTAGACTATAAGAGCTGTAGCCCCAGCACATTCGGCATGATTTCTCCGGCTGCTGCTACTCTAATTTAATCATGTCTGGACGCGGCAAGCAGGGAGGCAAGGCCCGCGCCAAGGCCAAGACCCGCTCTTCCCGCGCCGGGCTGCAGTTCCCCGTGGGCCGCGTGCACCGGCTGCTACGCAAGGGCAACTACTCGGAGCGCGTCGGCGCCGGCGCCCCGGTCTACCTGGCGGCCGTGCTCGAGTACCTGACGGCCGAGATCCTGGAGCTGGCGGGCAACGCGGCGCGCGACAACAAGAAGACGCGCATCATCCCGCGCCACCTGCAGCTGGCCATCCGCAACGACGAGGAGCTCAACAAGCTGCTGGGCCGCGTGACCATCGCGCAGGGCGGCGTGCTGCCCAACATCCAGGCCGTGCTGCTGCCCAAGAAGACCGAGAGCCACCACAAGGCCAAGGGCAAATAAGCCGGCCTAGGGGCGCTCTGCTTCCAAGGCTCCAAACCCAAAGGCTCTTTTCAGAGCCACCTATTTTGTCATGAAAGAGTTGTACATTTGCCTTAGTGCCGGGATATTGCTAACAGAATCATTAATGGACAATGGTCTGTAAGTGAGGGAAGCCTAAGTCCTTCCAATGACGGCTGGGTAAAAATTAAGACAGGTAAGTTTTTGGGTTTTTAAAGAGTATGCTAAATTGAAATGCCGTAGCCAATGCCGTAATCAATAAGTTAAAGTCTAATTCTTGTTAACCTTGTTTCCCTGTCTTGGCCAATTCTATTAGCAAATCTCTAGAGGGAATTTCAGTTACTCACTCTTGAGACGTGTTTCTAGTAATAGGAATGCTAACAGCTGAAAAAAGGACCAAGGGAGACTTAAATCTGGAGCTTCCAGACTCTCATCTTATGCAAGTTATTGAAAGGAGGTGCAGTAACTTTGTTTCTGAATGCAGGAGCCGCCAACCACGAGGATTCTGAAGTTCCCAAATAGCTTTCAGTATAGTTTATTTAATATTTTTAAATAGAGATTATAGCTAAAAAGCTGGTGTATCCAAAGAACGTTTGATAAAGAGCCAAACAAGCTTAGATGATCCGGTCTGAATAGGTACATTTGCTAAGTGTAATAAGATTTTTAATTCAATGACTTTTTACCCCAAAAGTCAGAATTAGGACCATTTCTAAAATGTATTGACAGTATGTTATTAGTATTGGTATCAGTTATATTAAAAGTATTATTAATGATTAAAATTTATTTTTCTTGAAAAATTGCTCAAGGTGCTGAAGCAGTAATACAGTGGGCCAAGTGCTGGACTTGGACAATAAATCCAAGTTAGAGCCAGGTATCACAGGTGCTCTTCATGCCACGAGTAAGTGCTAAGCACAGCTGAAAATGGTTTAACAAGAGCAAAACAAACAAAATAATCAATCCACAATAGGCAAGTTGTAGGCCCCACGTTTTGCTTTCCTTAGGAATTTCCTTATAGTGAAAACAGTATAAAGAGGGTAAACTTTTGTCAAATGTAGATTTACTGCTAAAAATAAAAATCCTAGTATTTATGTTAAAATTGTACTTAAAAATAATCAAGAGCACCTGGAAAACAAAAATCTTTGTGAAAACGAAATGAATATTATCAAAGCACAAAGTTCTAAAAGCGCATAGGCAAGATAGGTTATCTGGTGGAATAAAGGGTTGATTTAAAATCATGTTTTTTTCAACGTCAACTTTTCACAATCCAGCACACAATCCACTAGCAATTAATTTGGATAACACTGGTCTATGCCCACTACACTTTTTTTAATTTTATATAATGACGATTTAAAATATTTTCTAATTATAATAGGAACTGTTAAGTGATTACAAAACCGTCATTCATACCTTCTACAAATCTAACAGTGCATCAAAACACCAAGTTTGCTCACATCTTTTTTGCAGTGGGAAAACACTTATTTCTCCCCTTGGATTTTATACATCAGTGTTTATTCTTAATGCAAAGAAAGGGACAAAGAAAGGGTCTTTGTAAAAAAAAAACCATGCTCAGATTCAGAATTATAAGGTAGAAAATTTATTGCAGAGTAGAGAAAATGTACTGTCTATCTGGGGAGAAATTTAGTGTAGGACTAAGTTAAGCAGAGCTCAATTGGGGGAAGAAAAGTGTATTGTTACAGGAAAGACTGGAGTTGCATTCATTATCAATTGATAAGAGTGCTAAGAAGAATAGAAGGATTCTAAGGGAGTAGTGGTCTGACTGCTCTGAGTCTTGATTTTGGTCTTTTGCCTTAGGCATGGATCATTATCTTGGTCTCTGAGTAAATATAACCTCAGGGCAGGATTTTAAGGGAATTAACGAAATGTTTTAAAATGTAGGATGGCAGTAGCCAAAAATATGGGATTGCTCACAAGCTGCAGGCAAGGTGAAACTGAAGCTTCCTCTTCCACTTCCAAAGCAATTGTTTTAGTTTTAAAACAAACGCGATAACAAAATAGTCATGCAATTAAGAGAAACATATATTTGTTTTGTGACAATAAGCACAAATTGACAAAAAATACACAAAGAACAACTACATGTTGTTCAATGATCAACTATGCAATAGGTGAAAAAAAAAACCCAATTACAAGCCAGGCTTCCCCTCCTCCACGCGCGGAGATTTCCCGCCTCCCAGCTCCTGTTCTCAATTCGGTCCGCCCAACGCCCTATAAAAGGCCCGCAGAGCCCGCCCAGCCCGCAGTTGCCAGCGAACTCTCCCACTAGCAATATGTCCGGACGGGGCAAAGGCGGCAAGGGCCTGGGCAAGGGCGGCGCCAAGCGGCACCGCAAGGTGCTGCGCGACAACATCCAGGGCATCACCAAGCCCGCCATCCGCCGCCTGGCCCGCCGCGGCGGCGTCAAGCGCATCTCGGGGCTCATCTACGAGGAGCTTCCTGGAGAACGTCATCCGCGACGCCGTCACCTACACGGAGCACGCCAAGCGCAAGACCGTCACCGCCATGGACGTGGTCTACGCGCTCAAGCGACAGGGACGCACCCTCTACGGATTCGGCGGCTAAGTCTGGTCGCTCTAAAGCCAATAAAACAAAGGCCCTTTTCAGGGCCCCCACTGTCTCTTTGGAAGGCTGTGTCGCTATTTCTATACATGCTTAGCTCTCTTGTCTTATTTGGTTGACATTACCTACGTGCAAATCCAGTAATTGGACTGTTTGTAGGAATCAACATAAGCAGATAACATGTCCGGGAAGCTTTGCCTATTTCCACTTGGACTTTTTTATCTTTCTGTGTGTATACCCTTAAAGCTGGAGCCAAAAATGTTTCTTAAATCTGTTTCTGGTTATAGAAGGATAGTTTGCATTTTGTGGTTTTGCCTTTGGCTGAAGCACTCAAACTCCCTTACAGGAATTTACAGCCCTGCTTAATACACTAACGTTTTTAGGCTTGAAAAGTCTGGTTTAGAAATGCATGCAGTCTCCAATAGTCCTGGTTTTTGGGTCACACCTGGCAGCCCTCCGGGGGGCCATGTGGGATGCTGAGGTTCAAACTGTCCTGCCTGCTAAACAAACGCCCCACCTCCATGCTATCTCTCCAGCCCCTAGAGTTAATCACTAAGGCTGGATGGGTTTCTCTAGCAACTAAGGAATGGTGTAGGAATCTTGTCTCAGGCACCATTCTTTATCTTTGTCCTCAACAAGGAATTCATGTGATTTTAGAATTTAGATCAGGTTCTCACCCTGGGTGGTGAGGCCATGAATTAGGTCAACCTAACTGTATTTAATGCTGCCCACAACTACACTACCACAAAGAATCAACAAATTCAAGAGGGAGGACAGGAATCGGCTCTAAGTATATAAAATAAGGCAAAATACATAAGGCCAACATACAGTTCTTGAAGGAACTCATACTAACGAGTAAGTCCTCCCACCCACTGTCAGGAACTTTTATTTATATATATATATATATATATATATATATATATATATATATATATATATTTTTTTTTTTTTTTTTTTTAAATATGGAACGCTTCACGAATTTGCGTGTCATCCTTGCGCAGGGGCCATGCTAATCTTCTCTGTATCGTTCCAATTTTAGTATTTGTGCTGCCGAAGCGAGCACTTTTATTTATATTTTTTTAGGCCATATATGATGTAGCTCTGATCTCTCCCCCACTGTGGGTTTAAATGAAGTCAGCCTAGGTAGGACATTATTGGAGAGAGGAGTTAGAGGTGGAGCAAATACACACTGGTTCAAATAGCCCTGAATAAAATACAAAGAATTCAATGACAGACCTTTGGGTGAAAATCTCTTCAGACAGAAATAAAGTTAATTAGGGCCTGGAGAGATAGCACAGCGGCGTTTGCCTTGCAAGCAGCCGATCCAGGACCAAAGGTGGTTGGTTCAAATCCCGGTGTCCCATATGGTCCCCCGTGCCTGCCAGGAGCTATTTCTGAGCAGACAGCCAGGAGTAACCCCTGAGCAACGCTGGGTGTGGCCCAAAAACCACACACACACACACACACACACACACACACACACAAAGTTAATTAGTCTATAAATTAGTCTGTAACTGGATTTTAATTTCTTCCATAATTGAGAGCTAAGATCTATCTAAAGCTGACAGAACAGGGACATCCTACATTCATAAGCATAAAATCCCAGGCATGTTAATTTGCAGTCTGGGACATCGCAAGGCCATGGCCACATTTTGTAGTACATTGCCAGGTGGCCAAGGTTACAAAGCCAGGCTAGGACCACCTAAGGGCATCCAAATGCATCCTGAGCCAGTCTTGCCATCCAGACTGGACTCTTTTGGCAGTTATTGCTATCAGTGACTAGTTAGCCTGCTTGAAATGTGGGCAGGGATCTATTTTCCTCAGTAGGAGTGAGCCAAGAACCCAAACTGAATCCTCTGACTAGAGTTAGGGAGATAGCCCAGGGGGTCTGGAAACAAAAGTGACTCAGAAAATAATCCATACCAACTAGGGAAATGAAACAGGTCCAGGAACTTCCACCAAGAACGAGCAGCAAGCAGTAGAAATTAGGGACCCAATCTTTATTGGGAACAGTAGGACTACCCAATGGGTAGGGAACAGGTTGGGGTAGAACCTATCCAGGTTTCTTCCAACCTAGGTGGGTCAAACACAAAGAAGTCAACTCCCTCTTGTTTTCACTAAAATGCAGAAATGAGAGGAAACCAGAAAAAACCATGTTCTAATATACTCTGTAAAAGGTGGGGAATCCTATTTGGAGGCTAAACTGGTGGCTGTATTTTGCATAGGCACAGTAAAATCTGGGGAAAATAAACAAGAAAAAACTTTTAGCCTAAGAGCAGGGTGTCCTTACCAGGAAGCATCTGGTCAGATGACAAATTACAGGCTTTAGACAGTCTAAATTTGCCCAACCCCAGAGGCTTTCTTCCAGGTCCCAGGAAAAGTTTTCCTTGTAGCAGTTGTTGGATGTTGCAGGCAAGTGCTGTAACTAGAAAGCCCATTTTTTCACAGGTCCTAAGTCCTTGTCAGGGCTTCTCGAAGCATGTCCTGTTTTTATTTTGCTGTTCGGGTGATATGGCATGGCATGGAAACAAGTCCCAGTTGCAGTGCGTTGTTGACATGGGAGCCCACCCTGGTAAAAGCCAGTGCCAGGGTAGCATGGAAGTCTGCCTGGGGTTAGAAGTCGTTGCCTGCTGTGCTGCAGAAGACTGTACCAGTTCTGATGATGGGACCCACAGTTTTGGGGTGTACGGCCGATCTCAGAGCAACCAAAGCCTAAGTCAAGTCAACATGACAAATGTTCAGGGTGAAATGCCCCCTGCAACATAGAAATTTTGGAGCTCCTACCCCTAGTAGATAGGAACTTTTTCTGACCTAAGATTCCCCCATTTTATTGAACCTATGCAAAAAGGAAAAGGATGATGCTACAAGGTACTATTGGGGAACTAGGGGGCTATGAGTTAGTATCATGTTCAATACTTTTCAATAGGCCAAGTAACAATACTGCTCCCAGGAAATACATAGAGAAATACACATATCCCTTATTATTTTCTTTTTTTTTTTTTTTGTTTGTTTGTTTGTTTGGTTTTTGGGCCACACCTGGCGGTGCTCAGGGGTTACTCCTGGCTGTCTGCTCAGAAATAGCTCCTGGCAGGCACGGGGGACCATATGGAACACCGGGATTTGAACCAACCACCTTTGGTCCTGGATCGGCTGCTTGCAAGGCAAACGCCGCTGTGCTATCTCTCCGGGCCCCCCTTATTATTTTCTACTAAACAAGTCAGAAAGGGCAAAATTGCGACCCAATAAAGAAATACACCCAAAAGAAATATACAAATTCCCCTTATGTCTTTTGAATAAGTCCAAGGGGCCAGAATCCAGATTACAGCTTCAAGCAGTGAGATGATCTGTCTGTAGGTGGCAGTCAGGGCTTTCTGTAGGTAGGTGGCTGGCTGAAGTCAGGGCTCAAGATGTCCTTGAGCCAAGGAGTGAATCTGGTCCTGGGCAGCAGTCCATGGTGATGAGGTAAAAGTGGGGGTGGGACAGTGCTCCAGGTCATAAGGAGTGTAGAGCTGTAGGGGGTGAAGGAGTTTAATAGGGAGAGCAATGCAATAATTCTGGGATAAGTGAACATAGGGAGGCAATAGAAAAAGGTGACAGGGAGGAGGGGGGCACAGAACGACACAAGACTGACATAAAGGTGGCCATCAAACACACACACACACACACACACACACACACACACACACACACACACACACATTGTAGATTGATCAAAAAGTTACAGCTGTACAACTGACCCAACTAGGAATGAGTCAACATGCTTCAAAAATATAAAGCTGGGGGCTATGGAGACAGCACAGGCAGCTGACCCAGCACAGACCCTGGCTTGATTCCCAGCATCCCATATGATCCTCGAAGCCTGCCAGGAGCAATTTCTGAGTGCAGAGCCAGGAGTAACCCTTGAGTGATGGAAAAAAAAAAAAGCCGGCATTTAAGATGGAGAGATTTTCTCTTTCTTTTTCTTTCTTTTTTTTTTTTTTTGGTTTTTGGGCCACACCCGGTTATGCTCAGGGGTTACTCCTGGCTATGCGCTCAGAAGTCACTCCTGGCTTGGGGGGCCATATGGGACGCCGGGGGATCGAACCTCGGTTCGTCCTAGGCTAGCGTAGGCAAGGCAGGCACCTTACCTCTAGCGCCACCGCCCGGCCCCGAGAGATTTTCTTATTCCTAGAAATCACTGTTGGTTAAGGTAGCTTGGCTGTAAAAGCATCAGAGGTTAGATAACACATAAAACAGTCTTAAAACAATTTGCTTTTCCAAATTCTGTTTTCAGCACAACACTAAAGCTTTTTTCCCCCCAGAATTTGTTAATTAAGTTTATATAGAGCAATGTAACAAGAGTCTAGGTCATTCAGGTTAGGATCTTTTCCTGTAGCAATCTGTGAACAAAAGCATCAGAAAATGATAACACACATATTTAAAATTGAACATAGGCTGCCAAAACATTCTTATAATGAGCACTGAAATAAAAGCCTATAGCATCCAGGTGCGTTCTCCAAGGATACCTGTGGACAAGCACATCAAAACATTCAATTTGTAAATGATTTGGTTAAGACATGGTTAGAGCATCTGCCCTGAACTCTTCTCCAGTCTCTGGAGACAGGATTACCAAGTGAAACCATCTCTTGCCCAGTGGTATCCTTTACCACATCTTGGACAAGGGCTGGGAGTTTTTGGAGACAAGATTACCAACTGAATAGCAATCTCTTGCCCAATGGTTTTCTTTACCGCATCTCAGACAAGGCCCAGGGGGTTTCCTTAAATGGGGGTTAAAGTGGGAGGCTCGGGTTCTTCCAGGATTGCCTGATTCAACCCAGTTCTCCCAAGCTTGTCTCTGCAGAGTGGATTCAACATACTGACAAGCCAGGAGATACCCCTGTACATCCCCCGTGTCGCTCAGAGGGCTCCAGGTGGCCTTGCAGACTTCATTGGCATTCTCAAAAGCTAATGTTTTGATCAAGAGCTGATGCATTTCCTCCGGTCTAACCAGTCTCTGGATAGCGGCAGTGAGTTTATCCAGGAAGTTTGCAAATAGCTCTGACAGACCCTGGAAGATCTTGCATTCCCTATCTGGTTTGACCTTTTCCTAAGCACTCAGGGCTATTTCACGGACCAGCAGTAACTCATCCCAAGTGAAAGTCTCCTGAATCTGGCTGATTGAGGGCTCAGAGAGGTCTGAGTAAGACCATTGACCCAAAAGTTCAGAACTCAACTGAACCCCTGAAATCATCCTGCCAGAAAAACGTGCAATGGAAAGCTTGGTTTCGATTTCATCTCTGAACCGCGTGTGCCACTGCAAGTATTCGAAGGGGCTTAGGCAGGTCTTAGCAATCGTATGGAAGTTATCAGGGGTCAAATGTCCACCATCGCTCCAGATGGCAAGTAATTCAATGCAGTGCGGTGAAGTCAGCCCATCCTGGGAACAGGCGTCCATGAATATACTGAGCGATTCAAAAAAAGTTTCTGAAGTTCTGGGCCACAGAGGAAGGGGGTTTATTAACATCCTGATGGGCGAGGACAGAGGAGCCACATCTCAAGTACTCCAGGCTGGGCTGCAGCAGGGGATGGTTGGAAGTAAGTCCTCCAGAGCAGCTTTTTGATTTGGACTTCTGAGAGGCAATAGCCAGCTTATCTTTAGTATTCATTTCATCTGTCATATTGTTTTAGCATTCCTTATACCCAATATAATAATCCCTTTAGCATTCCTTCCATCTAATATACTGATCTCAGCAGAGGATGATTCTTTTGTTTTAAAGTCAGTAGCGGGTGGCAAATTTTTTACCTTGGGACTTCTACTGGGAGGCCATGCCACCCGTGGTAGGGTGCCTTGACTTTCCGATGTGAAAAGCATGTTGGAAATCATGACCTGTAGATCTTGAGATACATGGTGTATAAAAAAGGACAAGAGCAACATCAGACCGCCCAGTATACGAATCATTACTCCTCCAAAGGATACGGTAAAGGATGAGAAAAAGATGATAAGGAATATTAAGAAGTGCCCGTAGACCTGGACCCGAAGCCAGGTCAGGAGCATAGACTTGATCCAAAAGCAAATCAACACCCTTATCCAAGGAAGAAACATCGGCCTAATTCTCCACACCAAAGTCCTTTTCCAAGAGAGAAACATCAGCCTAATTCTCCACATCCAAGCCCTTATCCAAAAAGAAAACATCTGCCTAATTCTCCGCTTGGTCTGCTCAGAAACCATCTCACCCACTATAGCTGATGTCCCAGTTCTGAGCTCAAGATAAATCCTCTGGAAACAAAGGCCACGTAAGAAATAACTCACACCAAGTTGGGGAGAAGAAACAGACCCTGGAACCTCCACCAGGAGCCAGCAGCAAACTACTGGAATCTGAGAGGCCTCTTTATTGGGAAGAGGACCCCCCCCCTTGGGTGGGTGGGGAACAAGGTGGGGTCAAGGAGGACCCAAACAAAGGTTCTTTCTGCCCAGGTGGGACAAATACAGGCAAAAATGAAACCATCCTGACTAGGGTCAGAACCGGATACTCAAATTCTTTGCCCAGTCTTTGGTGCCACTTGGGCTCCCTCGGGGTATAGGTAGTACTTGGGGCCCCTCAGCACAGGTCTGTGTTGGCCAAGCATGGCCTCCCCGGGCCCCCTAAGCATTGAATGGGTTCACACTGCCCCCAATCCAAATATAAACTAATTCAATTATGCTTCCATGAGACTTGAGAGGTTTTGACACGCCAAAGCTCAAATGACGTGTACATGCCAGAAATTATGTGTGCATTATATGCCTATATAAATATTTGGGGAGAAGTAGTTTGTAAAAGTATCACACCAAATTTAATGTGCAGTTTAAGTTAACTTTAAGTTGTACAACGTGTGTGTGTGTGTGTGTGTGTGTGTGTGTGTGTCCACACCTAGCATCGCCCAGGGGTTATTCCTGGCTCTGGGAAGCAGATGAGTGGCCCCGTGTCGGCCACATGCAAGGCAAACGATGACTCTGGCCCCCAAGTTAAGATTTCTTTCAACTCCCTGTTAAAACGCAGCTTTCTGTGGACGGGAATTATTTCTCCCTCAATATCAGATATACTTTGCAGATCCTATTGGGAGGGAGAAAGAGCAAAGAAGTGCTTCGCAGGAACTTGAGCGACCCAGGTTTGACTCCCCCCTAGCAGGCACCAACTAGAGTCAAAAGCAAATCAAGAACAAAAGAACATTTCAGGCAGCATCTCCAGGAGGATAAGGTCATCAGTTCTGATTGGCTCGAGGATCAGGGCCCGTATTGGCCAAGATGTCGTTGTTGCTGGGAGCCCAAGTTTCAGCCATACAGAAGTTTCCCGCTAGTACATATATGGGTGAACCCCAAACTCCTTATGGTCCTACTAGCATGGGCTAAGTAAGAGCTGCTTGGTGAATGCGAAAAGCTTCTAACACCCAAGGCACTACTAGGACAACCTTTAAAGAAGCGAAGATTCAAACACCCAATATCAGTTATAGCTCTTTTATGAAAATGTGGGCGGCCCTGAAAAGGGCCTTTGGGAGTTGTGCGGAGGGAGTCAGGGTGACCGCTTAGCCGCCGAAGCCGTAGAGGGTGCGTCCCTGTCGCTTGAGCGCGTAGACCACGTCCATGGCGGTGACGGTCTTGCGCTTGGCGTGCTCCGTGTAGGTGACGGCGTCGCGGATCACGTTCTCCAGGAAGACCTTGAGCACGCCGCGGGTCTCCTCGTAGATGAGCCCCGAGATACGCTTGACGCCGCCGCGGCGGGCCAGGCGGCGGATGGCGGGCTTGGTGATGCCCTGGATGTTGTCGCGCAACACTTTGCGGTGCCGCTTGGCGCCGCCCTTGCCCAGGCCCTTGCCGCCTTTGCCGCGTCCGGACATGCTGCTAGTGGGAGAGTTCGCTGGCAACTGCGGGCTGAGCGAGCTCTGCGGGCTGGGCGAGCTCTGCGGGCCTTTTATAGGGCGTTGGGCGGACCGAATTGAGAACAGGAGCTGGGAGGCGGGAAATCTCCGCGCGTGGAGGAGGGGAAGCCTGGCTTGTATTTGGGTTTGATTTTTTTCATCCATTGTACCGTAGGGGAGCATTTTTGTCCGCTTGTGCTGATGTCTGCACCAAAATGTTTATTTATTCCTAGTGCAGATGCTATTGAATGCGAATGCCAAACATGAATGTGGAAAATGCCTGAAAGGGCAATCCATCAACGACTCATTATTAGAAACTTATCTCACATGACAGTACCAAGGACACGTAGGATGATTGAGGAAATGTAAACATACCTCTTTTTTGATTTGCAAAGTGCGTATATGACTTTTAACCCTCTACACAGATTATATTATTGCCTTTTTTTTTTTTTTTTTTTTTGGTTTTTGGCCATACCCGGAGGCGCTAAGGGGTTATTCCTGGCTGTCTGCTCAGAAGTAGCTCCTAAAAAAAAAAAAAAGAAGTAGCTCCTGGCAGGCACGGGGGACCATATGGGGCACCAGGATTCAAACCAATTACCTTTGGTCCTGGATCGGCTGCTTGCAAGGCAAACACCGCTATGCTATCGGGCCCACTGCTTGTTTTTGTTAGAATATTTTTGAATGTCTGATTTTAAAGCTTTTTACCCCTAGGAATTCCCTATCATGCAATCTTACCCAGTTCCTTGCTTCTTCTAATCTGAATATAAGTGCTCCACATGCCCTGCTCTGGTCTCGAGACTAATCTGGGCTTCCAGCGTACAAAACCTGCACCCAGCTATGGAACTGAACTTAACGTTTATCTTTTTTTTTTTTTGGTCACACCTGACCATGCTCAGGAGTTGCTCCTGAGTCTGCATAAAGGAATTACTCCTATGTGACTTTGGGGAGTATACTGGATGTCAAGGCCAGTCACACTCAGGAAAGCATCTAATGCACCTATTTTATCCCTTTGGCCATCTTATTCCCTATTTGAATGTTACTGGTGCAGTAATGTTCATTTAGTTGTTCTATAGTTTTATAGTAAGATATAACTAAGGTTAGCTTTTGCATTCTAAGATGTACTGCCCCAGGCACCTCTGGCCTGGGAAGAGGTAATAAAGTAATTCATTACCATTCCTAGGACCCCCTGATGCGAAAGGCAGCTGACATTGTCCAAGGTCTCCAGGCACCTCCAGACACCTCTGCCCCCGCTGGCAGCCAAGCTAGATAAGTAGCGCCAGGGAAGGGGGCCCTGTGATGTGTGCTAGAATTAACGTAAACCTGTGGAATGTTGGGATATCACCCTTTGTAGTTTTGTGTAACTGACTAAGATGTAATGGAATAGTCTGAAAGGTATAAAAACCTGCTCTCCCCTGTACTCGGGTTCAAGACAGCTTTTTGTGCTGGAACCCAGGCCCGCCTGTAATAAAGCAACCTCCAAAAATTCACTGATTGACTCGCCTCAATTTTGTAGTTCTAACAGTGCCACAGAACATGCGTCAAAGTTTAAGTCATACAAAATTGACATGAGAAAAAGAAAGACGTATCTGCATTGTCTTCATTAAAAGTATTTTCTTTTTTTTTTTTTTTTTTTTTTGGTTTTTGGGCCACACCCTGTGACGCTCAGGGGTTACTCCTGGCTATGCGCTCAGAAGTTGCTCCTGGCTTCTTGGGGGACCATATGGAACGCCGGGGGATCGAACCACGGTCCGTGTCCTAGGCTAGCGCAGGCAAGGCAGGCACCTTACCTCCAGCGCCACCACCCGGCCCCTAAAAGTATTTTCTATGGTATGGTATCTTTTAAAATTCTATGATATTTAATAATGAACTCTCAGGGTTCAGAGTATGCTGTGGTCGCCTCTTGTCTTCTCTGCTGCTTGGACCCAGATTCAATCCCTGTAACCCCATCTGCTACCCCCTATACTGTGCTGCCTGCCAGGAGTCAGTTCGGAGCACAATTTGGTGTGGCCCAGACCCCAACCAAATAATATACTTTCTTTTTTTCTCCTTAATTTTTATTTATTTATTTTGGGCCACACCCAGCGGTGCTCAGTCAGGGGCTACTCCTGGCTGTGCTTAGGAATTACTACTGGTGGATTTGGAGGAGCACAAGGGATGGTGTGTTGATGGTAACTGAACCAGGTTTGGCCATGTACAAGGCAAATGCCTTACCTGTTATGCTATCAATTTGGCCCCTATTTTAAAAGAAATGTATTCACAATAGATTTCTTAAAATTAAACTGATTTTAAATACAGTCATAAAAGCTGCAGATTTTAGATTGTTATTAGAGGCAAGCGGCTTTGCGACCAAGGTAATACCAGGAGATTCACAGACTGAAGCAAGCAGACTTTATATCTGGCATGCCAGGGCTGACTGCTTCCCAGAGAATGGAGACCGACCCTGACCCAAGATTTCAAGCAGCTTATATACTCTTCAGATCATTCCATTACATCCTCAGTTACACAAAACTACATAAAAGCTACATTTCAAAGGTCCCACAGGTCTACATAAATTTTAATTCACACCATACAATCCCCCTTCCTAGAGCAGCTTATCTCAGCTTACATTCTGGTGGTCATTTCTGGAGATGTGGTTTGCATCCTCCTCCGAAATTTCACTGGCGCCCGTGAATTGTTTTATTGCCTGGCTGCCAGGTGTCCTCAAGGCTGAAGGTGCCTGGGAACCTGGGAGCAGCAGGACAGTGTGAGTTGCTTTCAACATCAGGGGGCCCTGGGAATGGTACTGAATCTCTTTAGGGGTCCTCAGAGCCAGAGGGGCCTAGGAACTTGGGAACAGCAGGACAGCGAATTAAGAACTAGAAACTAACAGCTTAGCTAAATTTTAGTAAAATTATAAGATTATCTATACAAGTTTTCTTATTTTCCTTCAGTTATACTCACATATATATATATATATATATATATATATATATATATATATATATATATATATATATATATATATATATATATATATAGTGTGTGTGTGTGTGTGTGTGTGTGTGTATCAGCCAAAAGTTCATCACATGTTCCTGTGCCACAACATGAATGAAAGTTTTTGTTTGGGGCCATATTTGGCAGTGATTGGAGCTTACGCCTGGATCTGTACACAGGATCACTCTGTAATGCTGTGGGTTGAACAGGGGTTGCCAGTATTTAAGACGAAAGGACCTGAACCTCCTATAGATGATAGGGCCTATACTCTCTCCCACTACTTAGTCAGAATTTTTGTGTTTCAAGTTTTGTTTTCCATATTTACATAACACCATCTCCATATTCTTGGAAAATCCTACCACCATTTTGAGGAAGGAAAACAAAGGTTATTTACAGCCAGAACTCACATCGCAGCAAAGAGTGCAACTAAAAATGGCAAAGCAGCAGCTTCAGTAGCAAACAGCTGAACTCAGTAAAAGACTTTCTTTAGAGTGAGGCAGGAAGGGGAACCCCCAGATTGTGGGAGGGTTTCCTAAAGTGGGATCCAGAAAAAGGCTGAATACCTTTGATGGCTCTTTAACAAAGGTGGGTGGAGAGCTTTTATTAGGCTCAAATAATGTAGCAAGTAAAGCAGGGAAAGAGGTCAAGAGGATTTTCTTCAGGTGTCTCAAGCAGGTGGGTCTGGACATTCAGGTTCTTAGGCATCACCTAGGCCCACTCCTGACCTGCCACCAGGTGATTTCTTTTTTGTAAAGGGCTAAATTTCTAATCTCATCCTGCTGTTTTCCTTTGTCTTTGTACCATGGACAAAGGGCAGCCAGACAACAACAAATTGTGGGGGCTAGAGGGGAAAAGTGAAATTGGATCTGTTCATCAATTCCATCAAGGCCTCTCTGAGCTCCTCAGAACCTCTTTCTAGAACACACTACATTTACTTGCTTTCCTGAGACAGAAAGGGAGCTTTTGTTGTGTTTTGTTATTCCCTTCTGCTCCGAATACTGTTGATTTATTTCGGAGACAAGTTTCCTACTCAACATGAAAATACTGTCTGCTTAACTGAAAGGAGGCCAACAATTGACAAGGAGGGTGGGGGGGGGGGGTTGTTCCAGTATGCAGAAAAAAAAAATCTCTGAGAACAAATGTTTTGTTAGATCTCCAGATGCAATCTCTGTTCTCTTTCTAAGATACATTTATTTCAGAAGTGACATTTCTATCACAAAAGGCAACTTCTAGTCTATATCCAGGAGAAACTTTTACCATTCCTTTAACTACTTAAGAAATGATAACTAGGGCCAGGCGGTGGCGCTAAAGGTAAGGTGCCTGCCTTGCCTGAGCTAGCCTTGGACGGACCTCGGTTTGATCCCCCGGTGTCCCATATGGTCCCCCAAGCCAGGAGCAACTTCTGAGCACATAGCCAGGAGTAACCCCTGAGCATTATCGGGTGTGGCCCAAAAATCAAAAAAAAAAAAAAAAAAAAAAAAAGAAATGATAACTAGGGTAGTGCACCAAGATTGGGGACGGAAGGACCCAAACCCAGCAGAGTTCAGGAGTTACTCCTACCTTTGAGCTCAGGAAATCACTCCTGGTAGGGTGTCCGAGACTATACAGGTCAAAATGGTCATTGATGTGCGTGCCTGACATGCTGAACTATTGCTCCAGCACTGATAATTAAAACTTTGATGACAAATAGCATTTCCATTTCTATGTATATGGTTGGACAACTTTGAATTACAGAGCAGCTGTTCTTTGTCCTGAGTCATGCTGGCCCCATAAGACTCATGTCCTAGGACCTAGGTCAGAAGAATATGCCTTCATTTCCCACCATTGCTTTTAAAATGCATATGGATGACACTACATAGATGCAATTAAAATAGCTCTTTTCACCTAGTCATCTGTGCATTTGATTGTTCAACCAGGTCGAGAAGAACCAGAGGGGAAAAGGACATTTTTTTTTCTTCTGTACCCACAATTTCCTAATTAAAAATAAACTTTATGCCAGAGGAATATGTCATTACCTTCTGAGCTAAGGCAAAACTCTGAATCAAAATATTTTTATCTATACATAAAGATTTTAAGGGCTGGAGAGATAGCATGGAAGTAAGGCATTTACCTTTTATGCAGAAAGACTGTGGTTCGAATCCTGGGCATCCCATATGGTTCTCGTGTCTGCCAGGGACAATTTTCTGAGCATGGAGCCAGGAGTAACACCTGAGCGCTGCCGGGTGTGACCCAAAAACCAAACCCCCCCCCAAATTTTTTTAAGTCTCAGAAATTAAATGTATATACAATAATATGAAATTATATAACTTGCTACTCTCGCTCTGATAAACAACCATCATTGCTTCCTGAAAAAATTCTAAATTCTAGTAGTTTTAAATAATGGGAATTCACACCTAATTTTTGGTATGTGGGAAAACTTGGGAATAGACTGGCCTTTTTAAGAACAAGAAGTGAGACTTTTGGGTAAGCAAAAACACTCACTTCATGGTTTTTCCTTTTCCTTTTTTGCATTTTGGGCCACACCTGGAGGTGCTCAGAGGTTATTCCTGGCTCTGCACTCAGAAATCAACTCATGGGAGTGTTAGGGGGTACAATATGCAGTGCCTGGGTTCAAACCTGGGCTGGCCACCTCCGAGGCAAGCACTGTACTATACTATCCTGTCCAAACTAATTTTAAACTAGTCAGACTCTATCAGAACGATACTTTCTCCAAGATTTTGAAATTCTGCAACCTACCTATCTTGAAGGATAAACTTCTCCAGTCTTTTCCAGGTCTACTAAATTCCTTGCTGGTGGTTGGTAGATTCCTCTTAAACCCACCGTTTAATCTTTCCACTTTGGTCCCCAGCAACTCAGTAGTCTAGCCTGAGCCCCTGACCAGACCCACCCACCAGGCTCTTCTATCTTTTCCCTCTTCTGAAGCCGGATATCTCTATAGAGACAGGCAAAGCTAGCTTTAATTTGCTTAATTCCGAGGTTTTAGTTTACAAACTTTTCAGCATCTCTTTTAAACTCCTGGTTTTCTTAAAGGCTGCATCTGGCGATGACTGTGACAACTGACAGCAGTTACTAAACATTGCTGAGAACTAAATAGTCCTAAGAATCTTGTAAAACACAGGACCTATGAAAACATTAAACAAAATGTAAGGGTTAAAAAAAAAACCTGCTAAATTCACCTTAAGAACTGGCCAGCTGTACTCTTACATACAACCCATTCTTCAACCAAGTAAACCTGATACTTTCCAACCTCCATAGACTCCCAACATATAACTTTTAACACAACCTCCCAGCCAGCCCATTAAGTTTGCTCTTTCCCTAGGAAACCGATCTGGCAATGGAAAAAAAAACACTTGATGTTCTTAGAATATATATTTACCTAAAAGCATAGCAAGTCCTATGGCCTGTAGCTGAGAAAGCAATACAAACGACCTATCACCAGCTAACATGTCCAACATGCGAATAGGCCCCAATTCCAACCTGGACCAACTCAATTTATTGTGTTTGTACCCGTCGATTAAATGTGTTGGCAGATACATCCTTTGAAGAGCTCTTTATCGTACACCCCAAAAGAGCCTCCAGTTCCCAGGGGACAAAGGAGGGGGACATCCAAAACAAGTGCCCAGCTGTTTTTCTGAAAAGATGGGTGGCTCTGAAAAGAGCCTTTGGGTGGACTAGTACAAGCAGCAGAAAGTTTACTTGGAGCTGGTGTACTTGGTGACGGCCTTGGTGCCCTCGGACACGGCGTGCTTGGCCAGCTCCCCGGGCAGCAGCAGGCGCACGGCCGTCTGGATCTCGCGGGACGTGATGGTGGAGCGCTTGTTGTAGTGCGCCAGGCGCGACGCCTCGCCCGCGATGCGCTCGAAGATGTCGTTGACGAACGAGTTCATGATGCCCATGGCCTTGGACGAGATGCCCGTGTCGGGGTGCACCTGCTTCAGCACCTTGTACACGTACACCGAGTAGCTCTCCTTGCGGCTGCGCTTGCGCTTCTTGCCGTCCTTCTTCTGCGCCTTGGTCACCGCCTTCTTCGAGCCCTTCTTCGGGGCGGGTGCGGACTTGGCTGGCTCCGGCATGATGATGGTCAGCGATCAGGACACTGAGATGCTGCGATGCCGCCTCGCCGCCTTAAATAGCAGAAGGCATGCAGATGAGGGACGGAGCTGCCCACTCCCGATTGGTCAGTTTCTCCCAGTGACGTCACAGACAATATAATCCAATCGGGCCGCGCTGTCTGTGGAGTCGCGTTGCCATTGGTGGAAATGAAAGTTGCCACTCGGCCAATCGCACGGCGTCCCTTTCGCGCCTTGAAAAGGCAGGGAGGCAACCAAAAAAAAATTTAGTAACCTGGACTGACCTGATGGCATTTTTATAGAAAAGTAAATGAACCATTTTCAAGACTACAGGGAAAGAACAGCAGGTTGAAAGTTTGCACATAACTAACCCGGTTTCAATCTCAAAAATCATTGGTACTATTTGGGAAAATTTGTGATGCAGAGGGGTAAGGGATACTTTTATTCTAGAACAAAGGACACTTTGTTGTGCAGGGACAAGCTGCTTTTATTCTAGTATTTTAATGTAACAGGTTCCCCGAGAGAGGGCTCTTCTGGCAATTCAACTTTCCATAGCAGCTTATCCCCAACGGCAAGCCAGAGCGGTTCTACTACAATGTGGAGTCGTGCGGCCTTCTGTGCCCCGAGATCATTGTCCTCTCGTTCCCCTCTTCCCTTTCTGGGCTGAAGAAACAGAATCTGCAGACGCAGCTTAGTCAGGAGATTCAGTGATGTCCTCACCTCACTATAAACTAGGCTGCCCTCCCACCTCCAGCACCAAGAGGCCCGGTCTTCAGGGCCAGCTAGAGAATTTCATGAGGAAGGGTCTGTCCTGCTCACTAAAAGCCATGTCCCTTGTAGCTTGCTGCTCCATTGCCCTGACTTCTACTCATCTCAGGAGGGTTTCTCACAGCTGGACCATCTCTGGTCTTAGGGTTCGACTCTTGTACCCTTCTTCAGTTTGTACCTTGTGAGACCAATTTGAGACCCTGCAAGTATAGTGTTGACCTTATTACACCAACTGTCCTCCAAAAACCGTCTTTCATGCTCTTGTCATTTGGGACTCCACCGAGGCCCAATGGTTTAGTTAGGGGTACCCTAATGAAGGTCTGGCAGAGAAACCCCTCTAGCCCTGTAAATCAGAACTGACCCAGAAACAAGCAATGTGTTAGAAGCTTGGAGAAAGTGGGAGATCTGGATCAGAGTGGAAAAGTTGCAGTGTTTAGCAGTTGTGTTTTTGAAAGTTTTAAAGTTTTGGCAATAAAAAACACAACAGAATCTCCAAAAATAAGAAACTGAAGTGACTTCAAGACACCCTAAAATTACGAAGTAGGCACTTGAAACCTATTTCAATCTGGGAGGAAGCGGGGAAGGTTTCTCGAAGCCACTCTCTAATTAGAAATGTTGTTTCTTTTCCACGTTCAGAGCTCAGGCATTACTCTTGGGAGTAGCCCGCCTTGTCCAGTACTATGGCTCGAGGTCTCCCAGTCCCATTAAGTCCTCAAACCCATTTAACTCCTTGTAAAGCACTATTAAGTAAAAACTCATAACTAGGCTGTCTTTGTCCGACAGTAACCACTAGGAAGTCCCAGGAAAAATCGAACCAGGGTGCCGTGCCTAGAGGATGGAATCTTACCCACAGGCAATTTATAATCTGAAACCTTTAAAAATCCAGAGGAATAGATAATTGTTGCAAATCAGCCCCTGAAGAGGTTGACGGATGGAGGATGAAGCCTTTCCCCTCCAGCTCGGAGCGCGCTTCTACCACCCTGTCCACCCAACAATTTATAGACCTTAGGGTGGTACCTGATCCCACCATTCACTCCAAATAGCTATACAACTGTTCGTTTCAAATACCTTACTGGTAGGTAACAGGTCTTTTCAGTGGCAAAGTGGTGGCTCTGAAAAGAGCCTTTGGAATAAAGGGGACTTAACCTTGCAGCTTATGCCCTCTCGCCCCGGATGCGGCGGGCGAGCTGGATGTCCTTGGGCATGATGGTAACGCGCTTGGCGTGGATGGCGCACAGGTTGGTGTCCTCGAAGAGCCCCACGAGGTAGGCCTCGCAGGCCTCCTGCAGCGCCATGACGGCCGAGCTCTGGAAGCGCAGGTCGGTCTTGAAGTCCTGCGCGATCTCGCGCACCAGGCGCTGGAAGGGCAGCTTGCGGATCAGCAGCTCGGTCGACTTCTGGTAGCGGCGGATCTCGCGCAGCGCCACGGTGCCGGGCCGGTAGCGGTGCGGCTTCTTCACGCCGCCCGTGGCCGGCGCGCTCTTGCGGGCCGCCTTGGTGGCCAGCTGCTTGCGCGGCGCCTTCCCGCCGGTGGACTTGCGGGCTGTCTGCTTGGTACGAGCCATCTCACAAGGGTTGCTTTCAGAACAAGACACTAGAGCTACAGCCCGGGCCTACCTTTATACCCATCATCCACTCCTGATTGGTCGGGACTGTGCAGCCTGAGAGCTCCGATTGGTCGGTGCTGTTCAGCAGGCGAGTTCTGATTGGTCTCTCATCTCGTTTGAGTTGGCGCCATACTTTGATCCCAGTTTCCCTTTCTGTGCGTTCTCCCCCTTCTATTTTTTACAAAAATTGTGGTCCTATGCCACATGAGCTGTTTTCAAAAAAGCATTAAAAAAGATTGCACCTCTGCGTGATTAGGGAATCTGATGTGGAATTTGTCTAAGTCTGGGCCTAAATTTTTATTTAAGTATTTTGCTTGGATTATTCCTTTTTCATATGAAGGGGGATTATAGAAAAATGTATTTTTCTCTCCATAAAGTTACTTCAAAATTGAATTGTGTGTGTGTGTGTGTGTGTGTGTTATATTTGCTTAGTTTTCTGCCACCTACGGTGTGTTCAGTTCTTCGTCTAGGTCTATGCTCAGGGCATTTTGCCAGGCAGGGTTTGGAGGTCCCTATGGGATCCTGGGGATCTAAACTTTTTGACAGCTTCACCAGAGAAGCGGTATTCTACCGGATGAATTATCAGTGATACTACAACCGATCTCAGGTTCTTTTAATGACTGTGCCAAGATATGGAATTGAGTTTTAAAATATAAATAGGTAGGGGCCGGAGAGACCGCAGCGCCTTGCCTGCAGTAGGACAGTGGTTCGAATCCCGGCATCCCATAGGGTCTCCGAGCCTGCCGGGGGCTATTTCTGAGAGTAGAGCCAGGAGTAACCCCTGAGCGCTGCCGGGTGTGACCCCCCTCCAAACAAGCAAACAAAATATAAAAAGGCATACTGGTACATACATTGGAGACTGGTTTGTCCAGAGCTACTTTGATCACATTATGGTATAGGAATACGCAAAAAGCTGCTTGCCTCAGTAACTGATTTATCAACTAGGATCCTAATATGTAAGTTGCAGTTATCAATCATGGTAATGAGCGCTTAACTACTTCATGTTGTCAGGAATAGTTGTTTCTCAGACTTCAGATTTGTTTCAGGTGTAAAGGAACAACTAGATTAACTAATTAGGAGCAGTTTTAGTACTCAAGACTTTATGGACCTTGCATTTTAGCGGTATGTGGTGTATGGAAAATAAAGTGAAAAAAAAAAAAAAAAAAGTGAAATTTTGATGGGATTTGTGTAAAGGGGCGACTTCTTGTAAACCTTAAGCCTCCTAACATTGGGTTTCCAACGTTCTCCCCAGTGTTCAGATCTCTTGCAGAAATTGTGGGTGGCTCTGAAAAGAGCCTTTGGGTTTGGAGCCTTGGAAGCAGAGCGCCCCTAGGCCGGCTTATTTGCCCTTGGCCTTGTGGTGGCTCTCGGTCTTCTTGGGCAGCAGCACGGCCTGGATGTTGGGCAGCACGCCGCCCTGCGCGATGGTCACGCGGCCCAGCAGCTTGTTGAGCTCCTCGTCGTTGCGGATGGCCAGCTGCAGGTGGCGCGGGATGATGCGCGTCTTCTTGTTGTCGCGCGCCGCGTTGCCCGCCAGCTCCAGGATCTCGGCCGTCAGGTACTCGAGCACGGCCGCCAGGTAGACCGGGGCACCGGCGCCGACGCGCTCCGAGTAGTTGCCCTTGCGGAGCAGCCGGTGCACGCGGCCCACGGGGAACTGCAGCCCGGCCCGGGAAGAGCGGGTCTTGGCCTTGGCGCGGGCCTTGCCTCCCTGCTTGCCGCGTCCAGACATGATGAAGTTTCTCTTGAGCAAAGCAGAAAAGATTGGAAGCCGAACAGCAAAGTGCACATTTTATAGTTGCAGTTGGGCGCGAAAAAGCAGCTGAGTCATTGGTTACAGCTGCAGATCCAATCTTAGCGGTGGAACGGCAGGCCTGATAGAATAGTTTTCTGATTGGATAATACTGTAGTGACGTAGAATGGTGTTGTCCAATCAGACGGACGCCTTAACAATCCTTCATTTGCATACCGTTGAGCATAAAAGCTCCGAGCCTGCGTAGAGCTCGCCATTTTTCTTTTCCTGCTTCTTAGCTACTCATCGCTACCATGCCTGAACCAGCCAAGTCGGCGCCCGCCCCGAAGAAGGGCTCGAAGAAGGCGGTGACCAAGGCGCAGAAGAAGGACGGCAAGAAGCGCAAGCGCAGCCGCAAGGAGAGCTACTCGGTGTACGTGTACAAGGTGCTGAAGCAGGTGCACCCCGACACGGGCATCTCGTCCAAGGCCATGGGCATCATGAACTCGTTCGTCAACGACATCTTCGAGCGCATCGCGGGCGAGGCGTCGCGCCTGGCGCACTACAACAAGCGCTCCACCATCACGTCCCGCGAGATCCAGACGGCCGTGCGCCTGCTGCTGCCCGGGGAGCTGGCCAAGCACGCCGTGTCCGAGGGCACCAAGGCCGTCACCAAGTACACCAGCTCCAAGTAAACTTTCTGCTGCTTGTACTAGTCCACCCAAAGGCTCTTTTCAGAGCCACCCATCTTTTCAGGAAAACAGCTGGGCACTTGTCTTTAATATTCCGCTCTATCCCTTGGGAACTGGAGGCTCTTTTGGGGTGTACAATAAAGAATCGACCCCTCGTTTCTGTTTGCGTTATAAGTTTTTGCAGTGTAATATGTTTCTTAGGCCTGTTTAACTTCAGGAAATCCTGGTTTTCGGTTTGGTTTCACTTATCCATAATAGTTTTGTCCTCCCCCTGCTTATTTTAACTGGGCAAATCTAAGTGGCATTTTGAAATGTCTGCCCGGGTGTGCAGTTGCCAGACTTGAAAACACAGCATTGTAAAATTGATTTATGGACTCCAGGGAGGTTAGTTAGGCTTTGTCCTACGGGTACTTTCCTAGAGGTAATAAAACTAGGGGAAGGTTCAGTCCCTGGGAAGCTCCTTACAAGGATAAAATGATGTGCCAGGAATCCAGTTGGTTGAGAAGTTTCAGCAGGATGCTTTGGGGGTGGGGGTGGGGGCATGCAAGCTGTCGCTGGGCTAGGTGGAGGTTGTACGATGAGGTTTAAGTACTTGGGGGAGGAATCTTGGAGTAACCCTTAGAAGGCTCCTTAGTTTAAAAAGAGAAACTGGCCCCAGAGAGACCCAAGTAAGGTGGAGGAAGTAGGAATTTTAAGTAAAATGCGGCCTAGTTCGAAGCCAAAGCCCTTGCCCCTTCCCTGCGACTTTCTATACAGACTTAAGCATCATCTGACAATCCATCTTCCCCTTAACTGTAAACTTTTAATTCTGGTTTTACTTTGATAACAAAATACAGAGAAGCCCGGTCCAAGCTAAAAACAAAAACAGTATCACCTCTTTATTTTCCATTATTGCCACTACTTTTATAGACGTGGGTGTGAATGTCTTGACCCTATCACTTGTACCTTTTCAACTTAGGTAGCTTGGGGAGATTTGAAACTGCAACCAAGCATACCTCTATTAAACTTAGTAATTCCAAATCCACAAATTCACCTGTTAAGCCCTGTTTTTGCGTTGAGAGAAGTGAAAAACACACTTTAATGAAAGCCTTAAAATATGATATGAATTTATTAAACTCCAGCCATAAGTTGTTTTTCTCTCCCGTTTCATTTCAACTAATCATAAGTTGTTTTCTCTAACTGCCTGCCTGCATATATTTCTTATCTGCCAAGTTACAAAATCTCCCTGCGGCCTCCCTGCTTCCCGCAGCTTTACGAGCCCGTGTGACCCATCTGCCCTCGAGCTCCTGTATGACCCACCCGTCCTTGAGATTTGAAGATGCTGCCTCCCTGCTTCCCGCTCCTGTGTGGCCCACCCACCCTAAAATCTTGAAATTTGAAATCACCTTTAACTCACAACCCCTGGCGCAGCTCTCCTATGTCAGTGCTTATTCCTGTTTCTTTTAAAATTGTGCTTTGATAATAAGAATGAATCAACCTGTCTAAATTCTGTATAAAAAGAGACTGGCTTAAGGTTTCGGGGTCTGTAAACCTCTACTCTATCACGAGTACGTTTCTGACCTCTGACCGGTCAGATAAAATATACGGAACTTGCTTGCATCATTGCTGGGCTCGAGACTTTTTCATTACTCTGCGCCGGGCGGCTGGAAATCGAGGTTTCCGGACCCTGCACCATCATTTGATTGGCAATTGTCAAGGACAAGTTCTCAAACCACAATTGGGTCTGGGTCTTCAATTCCATTCAAGTGGATCCTTTTTTTTTATGTCCAGGATTCCTGTTGCAGGTCAGCCCCTGAAGAGGTTGACTGATGGAGGGATGGAGGATGAGGTCTTTCCCCTCCAGCGTCTGCCACCCTGTTCAGCCGGCCATTCTGAGGTGAAAGGGCGGGTAAACAGGTCGCAGACAGTCAGGCTTGTGGAAATATTAGCTTTATATTCATATTCAAAACCTCAGCCTCATTTCCAGCAAAAAGCCTTTCGCCTTCCACAGACCCTTGTTTTCATCCCCCAGAATCAGGTACCACCCAATGGTGGGTTCAGATACCACCCAATGGTGGAAGCAAAATCAGGTACCACCCTAGGGTGGGGGCAGAATGCCAGGTCACATCCTAGGGTAGGGCACAATCACCAATCAGGGTAGGGTCAGTAACAGAATAATCCCATAAAATGTTTACATACACAACAGATTCCCATGTCCCCCCCCACCCCCAACTAACTTTCCATGGCAGGGCCCTCAGAGGGGACAGTGGCGTCCCGGCCTGTGCAGCGCAGTGAGGGGCGCGAGGAGGTCTGATTATGATTAATAGGAAAATAACTATATAGTTTACATCTCTAAAACGAGGTTTGGGGGCGTTCACGAAGTTCCTGCGTTCACGTCTTTAAGACTCGGGGATTGTCTGCAGAGCTGAGCAAGACTCCTGAGAGGTGGAGAGTGGCCCTTTGGCCAGGCCTGGCCTAGGATCGTGGGCCAGCTTTCATGCCTCTTCTTCCTTTGCAAGAATGAAATTTTCATCTCAGACCTGGGTTTAAGAGCTTCGGGACGCTGGCGACAACTCCAGGCCTCTGGTGTCATCTTGTGGCCAGAACGCAAAATCACAGCCTCAAAGTTCAGTCTTCCAACTTGAAACACAATTGGGTTCAGTTTGCACCTAGAGAGAAAACTGAATCTCTCTTTCATGCAGGGTTTAAGGTAGTTTCTCCAGGGGAGAGAAATAAAGGGGGAAAATTCTGGTTGGAAAGGGAGGAAGAACGGAGGGAGTAGAAGAAGGGTGAACAGAGGAATGAGAACCAGCTTCTAGTGGTTCTCACCATCTAAAATCACAGGTGCTATGGATTTGGCTTAATAAAACTTGATTTGAAAACCAGATCCTAGAATGGGCTGGAAATTGCAAGCTCAGGTTCAGCCAGCACAGAGACCACCTGTAAAGTGACAGGAAGGCCTGGACACCAAGCACGGAGGGACCAAGAAGTGTAACACGGACAACAGGCGAGGCACTGACATTGTGCATGACCAGCTTGCATGTAGTATGAAGCTGACCTTTGATTCTTCCTTCTCTCCAAACACTGGAGTCGGGGTGGGATGCTAAAACCAAGACAGAATCCAAACGGGAGCACATCAACCTGGGCTGTGATGTAGATTTTTTGACATTGCTCGGCCTTCCATCTGGCTGGCTGGCTACCAGATGAACTTTGAACTTTGACACTGTCAGATCTCCTGTGACTCAGAGCAATTTTGAAGTCAGCTACAAGACTGATGAGTTCCAGCTTCACACGCATGTAAATGATGGGAAAGGGTTTGGTGGCTCCGTTTACCAGAAGGTGACCAAGAAATTTGAGAACTGCCATTAACCTTGCATGGACTGCAGGCAACAGTAACCCTTGCTTTGGAATAGCAGCCAAGGATCAGATGGACCCCATGCCTGATTCTTCGCTGAAGTGAACAATTCCAGCCTGTTTTAGGATATAATCAGACCAGGTGTCAAACTGACACTGTTTTAGCACTGCTGGATGGCAAGAATGTCATCAACGCAGGTGGTCATAAGCTTGTTTTAGGATTGGAATTTCAAGCATAAATGGATACTGCACAATCATTTAATTTTAAACTATTTTGCAGCATAGCTAGCTTAAGAATTTAGAGTGCCTCTTAATGTTGTATGTCTGGGGTGCAAGTATTGCTAAATATCATATTAGGCCTTCAGGTTCAAGATGATTCAGCTTTCAGGTGTTATCTTTTCAAAGGTACAGAAAAATCCAATTCCAAAAAAACAAAACAAAACAAAAAACAGATCCTTTCAGCAGTCAACTGGGGACAGAATGTGGCAGCCTCTCTAGAGATGTCAGGCTCTTTTTAAAAATTTAGAAATGACTGCAAGTGGAAGCGGATAATATGTAGGCCCTTTGTAATTGCACATTGAGTAAAGGAGTGAAAATGTAATTTTCTGAGAATTAAACCTTGATTTCCTAGCCTCAGATTCATATTGAGGAGAGGTTCAATCTGAATGACGTTAAATGGTCTGTACAAATTCATCTGAAAGGGACTTTTTAAAGATAGATCTTCATGACCTGTGTCCACCCAGCTCATCATCTCTTTTTACACCAAAAGTTGTTACTAGATGTGGGAGCTGCTTCTTCTGTGCCATTTTGGGGTGGAGAAGAGGAATATGATGAAGCCAATAATTCAGGACTTATTTTCTTCTCACATTGAGTTTTTTTTTTTTTTTTCACCTTTGGGCCAGACTATGAAATAGCTTCTGAGAGCTGTAGGCTGGGACCGTCTCTGACTAATCAACAATCATATGGGGACAGCCCTGGGGATCTAAATTGGACTTCTGTTGTATTCTTACCACTCAGTTTATTTTATTTTATTTTATTTTATTTTTTTAGCAATTTTATGGGTACATTGTAGAGTCTTCCATGTGTGGAATTAGATCCTCCTGTTCAAATGCTATAATTAACATCACTTAAAAATAAAACTTGAATAATATATTGAAGCCTCAAAAAAGAAATCACAAAAAAACACCTATGTTGACAGAGATCTGTCTGTTCCAGGGGAGAGAAAATGGATGATCAATTAGATGTTTTTTATTTTTTTATATACTGTGCTAAACTCCAAAGAGCAGACACTTAAGACTCTGGCAAAAGAGGGATAAAGAGAAGGATGGTGAAATAATTCGTTTTTCCTGGCGTAAAATAGTTCCCCTGGTGTCCCCGACCGGCCTTTGGTCTCTTTTAAAATAAGGATGAAACCAGCAGTAAGAAAGAATCTAGGAGGAAATCTAGAACCACTAGCCTTCAGGTTACACATCCAGCTTGCTTCCACCAGGCCACCCTATCAACTTCTGGCAGAAAGCATATCAATCATTTCTTTAAGAGACATGTAAGTAAAAATAAAAAAAAAATCGTTTTAAAATGGGGGTGGGATGTTTCCGGGACCCCATGTCAACCTCGCCGCTTTCACATAGGATGCAGGAAATTAATTGATTTCATTAATTAAATGTAATGAAACCAATCGCTTAAATGTAATTGAATTAATTTAATTAAGACTAAAGTTCATGGAACGAATGCTCGAGTTGGATCAAAAACGAAGACTAAGAGGATAAACATCCGATTTGGGAATAGATAATATATTAAGAAAGGAACAGTTTTTAAAACCTTAAGAGGAGAAAGGAGGAAAAAATATTTAGTCGTTGCATTGGCCGGGAATCGAACCCGGGCCTCCCGCGTGGCAGGCGAGAATTCTACCACTGAACCACCAATGCCTCGATATGGAGGAGCTGTTGCAGACGCTAGAAGTTCCTTCCCGCCGGCTGAGCAATGCGGCGAGCACCCCCTTGCGGCCCAGCACGTCCTAGCAACTTCTCCTTTTCCTAGGCCGCTGCTGAGCCTTGGGGTTTCCCCAACTCCACCCCGAGTTTCTTCCCAGACTGTGCCCCAAGCCCCTGGGTAGCTCGGGAGGCTGCAGAGATGAGGCAGGGCCAAGGGGAGGCTCTGCCCTAGCAGGTGCACTGGCACTAGTACAACATGGAAGGTTTTTATAGCCAGGAAAGAAGGTGGGGGTTTGTGGGGGTTTTGGGGGGACAGAGGCAGTTTATCCTGCAGGTCACACACCTGGGGAACCATCAGGGTCGGGGTGAAGAGGAAATGCACCGCCTAACCCCGGGCCTAGACCCATCATCTGGCAATTCTACACCAGACTATTTTATATTTAGTAAGAGTAGCTTTGTTGAATGAGGTCATGTAACTGGAATGTTCTAGAACCAAATTGGGGGAGAATGTGAGTATTGCCTGAGCAGTGGATGGGGCTCATGGTAAGGACAGGGACGAGTTCAGGGCGACTCATGGCCAAGAGCAAAAAGTCCCTGTTTTTCCAGCAAGAGACTTCTCTGGGAGAAAGGTCAGTTTGGGTCTTGACCCCAAATCTGGATAATAAATATCCCCGGATTTTTCTTTTATTTATTTTTATTTTTTGTTGCTACTTAAGGAAGTGATGAAAGTTTCTCTTGAATCTGCAGGAACTTGATTGAATTTAAGTTGAATGAATCCACACTTAACTGGTCCAGGGTGCCAGCTAGGCCTTGGGCAGGTTTGTCCTGAACTTAGACTTCAGTTTAATATAATATTCCATTAAATATGGGGAGAGGCTGGGACTTCAGGTGGAGGCCTGGCATCCAGGACTCTGTCTGGTCCTTTTGTTACTGTTTTTTAGCAATTGTGCTGGAAGAGGCGGGCTACATCCCAGCAGCCTATGCACACACCGGTTTGGTCTAAGATGAGCATCCCTGGTCACCTCTTTCTTTTTTAGATGGTCAAAAATTACTTTATTTAAACACCGTGATTTACAAGTTTTTTCCAAATACAGTTGTTATTTTTTCCCACAGTGACAAAATTGTTCATGATTGAGTCATGCAATGTCATACAATGTCCAATACCCTTCACCAGGGCATTTTTCCCACCACCAATGTCCCCAGTGACATTTATTTATTTATTTATTTATTTATTATATATCTATTTATTCACCTTTCTTTCCATCTCTTCATTTATTTTCTTTCTTTTCTTCATTCCCTTTCTCTTTCATTCTCTTCTGTCTCTGTCTCTGTCTCTGTCTCTGTCTCTCTCTCTCTCTCACACACACACACACACACACACACACACACACACACACACAATACACACACACAATCTTACTATGCAGATTTCCAGGCCCCAGTTGCCCTTGGGCTACAAGATTTGTAAAAGCCAAACTTTGGGTACCTGTATTTGTGCACCCCACAAATATCTGACAACCCCACAAATGCAGGCGAGAGACTGACATCAATGCACACTGCGGAGGAGGTGGGTGGTAAGGCAGAAAGTGGGGTCTAAAAAGCGGTTACCCTACAACCCATCCCAGGCCAAGAGCTGTTGGCACCTCCAGTGTTGGTTGAGGCAGCGACAAACTGGGTGGATCACAGCGGCCTAGCCCATGCCTGTGCACACCCTTAAGGCCCCGGGGTTTCCTTTAGGGCTTTGGGGTGTCCGTTATGCTTCTAGGGTGTCCGTTGGCCCATGGATGCGGCTCTGTTTCCAGACTTTGTGCTGGGAGGAAAATGTGAATGCCCTGTGGGGAGGATGAGGGTTCCCCAACTCGAGGCCTCCCCTAAGTTTTCCTGGAAGGGGTGACTGACCCCTAGTCCCTGGGAGCAAAGAACTGGACATGAGTCTGTTCGCTTGGCACACCACAGAGGAAGCATGGAAACTTCCACGGGGAAACTGAGGCTAGAGAAGGGGACCACTCCACCCCCCAGCATCTGATCTGGAGAAGGAGACCGACCCCCTGATTCTCTCCAGCAGGGGTCAAACCAGGTAACCATCCTTCAAAGGCTCTGAAAGTGGGGGGTTAACCCACAAAACTAAATTATTTCCTGGTCGGTAAGACTGAAGCCGGCATACACTTTCCAAGCACCCCAAACCTCCCCAGAAAAGATCCTCATCCTCATTTTCAAGAATCTTATTAGTCACCTTAGGAACCAGGTACAGGAGATTCCTCCTATAAATACTTGGGGGGCCAGAGAGGTGGTACAATGGATAGAGCACTGCCTCTGCACACAGGGAGTATAGGTTCAAACCTAGAACGAACCTAGAGCATTGCCAGGTGTGGCCTCCCCTAAACAAACTATAGCACACTCAAATCCTGTTGCCATATTGAAGGCCCCAAAATATTTTAAAAATTAAAAATCGAAACCTATATGAAGTTTTTCAAAATATAAATTATTTTATCAATGACATAGAATCTCTGTTACTGTTTTTAAGCCACATCCTGAGACACTCAGGACTTATTTCTGATTGAACTAGAGTTGGCCAGGCAAGGCAAATGCGCCTTGCCCACTGTATTATCGCTCTGGTCACAGATCATTTTTTTAAAAATTATCTTAGAGGCCATTTTGATCAGCGCTATGAGGAAATCAAGTGGAAGAAACCCAGTAGGTGTTCAGATTGGAGGGCAGATCTCTGATCTCACATGCAAAGAAATCTACTTCTTTTTCAAATTATTTTGGCTGTAGAAAATTGGAAAATCCAAAAGTATATCATGGAGCAAATGAAAGACAATGTACTCTTATAATCACTGATGTTTAATCATTTCACCTTTTCATTGCACATGTACATCTAGAGCTTTTATATCTCTATATTTAATTTAATATTTCTATTTATGTAATATAAATGAATTAGATCTAATTAAATTGATTTGATAGAAATTAAATTAATATTTATATTTAATACATGTTTAATATTCATATATAAGCCACTTATATATATGCATTTGGTTAAAATAACTCATAATATTGGAACATCACTAGAGATAATGCGAAAGCATGTCCATATTGAAGGCTTTTCTTCTTCAAATCAGGTTTTTAATTTTAGGGTGGGGGGCAACAATCAGCTGTGCTCCTGGTTCTCGGGACTGACCATCTGGGGTCAGGAGGGTACAAGACCATCAAACACCCTGACTCCTGGACATCCCTCTACACCCACACCCCAGTTTCAAGTTCTTTAGAAAAGTCAAAGACATTTTATTTAAAAAAGTTCAAAAGATGTTTTTGAAATAAAATTATTTGATGATGTTACACACAGGATTACTTCTCACAAACTACATTTCTACCATTTAATATTTTTATTAAGCAACTTAATTTTTTAATATTAAAGCAGTGTGCCCCAGATCATACTGCATGTCACTAAACACTACATAAAAGTCTTCATAGACATCAAGAGTTTTTTTTTTTTTTTTTTTTTTCTGGCTGAAGTGACACTTTATTGTCTATGTACAAACAGCCAGGCAGGTACCTGGCCCATGAGAGCTGCTGCAATGCCCGCTCAGCCCAGTTTGGTGGCGAGTTCTTTAGCCTTTGCCTTTTCCAACTTGGCGATGCGTGCCACCGACTTTGGACCCAGGATGTTGCCGCCCCAGTGTCGACGAATCTCGTCATATCTGTCATTGTAGTTGGTCCTGATGGCCTCCACCAGCTTAGCCAATGCCCCTTTGTCTTCCCTAGTGAAGAACAGATAGATCATGGCCAGCCCTTCAGTTCTTTGCCACAGCAATAAACTTCACCTGTCACTGCAATCATTTGCCTCAGAAACACTCTTTAACCACATGGTTTGACATCAAGAGTTTTAATAAATATTAAATAATATTTTCTGAGTTGGGGTTGAACCCACAGGATTTTTCACATCTCTGGCAAAAAAAAAAAAAATCAGATTTTAAGCCTCTCAAGGGCCCTGGTACCACTCAGTGTTTGGTAACCAATACTACAGGTAATAAATGGTCATAGTTATAGGCTTAAATGCTTTGACCTGCCAAAATGTGATTTTTTTTCAGCTCCACACCCCCCAAAATGTGATTTTTTTTTTTTTTTTTTTTTAGATTTCAAATCTAACTTTACATGTCAAAGGTAATCTCCAAGATAACATTCGTGTTTAGACTGTGAGGCTTGGGATCTTGGAACCAGATGCTCACCCTGAAAGAGGTCTAGACACCCCAAGAACTTGGATGGAGGGCTACACCTGCAGACCCTGAAGAAATCTGTTACATGAAGCAAACTCGACTCCCCAGTAATCTGGACCTTCGCCAGATGGAAGTTGAGGTTTTCTCTTAAATCTTGGATGTGTCTTTGACTGTTTTTTTTTTTCCCTAGCAAGGCCATAGTCATAGAATTCTCAGCAGGCTGAGGCACTGAAACTGCAGATTTTGGGGGACAAGTGGAAATGCTCTAGGCCATGAAAACCAGCAGAGACCAGAGTCTCCAGTTCCCAGAATACTGGCCTAGAAACCATCTGCGTGGCCGAGAACATAGATCGTTCCCTTTGTGCTATTAACTACACAAATCTCTAAACGCCTTGCAGCCTCAAAGTTTCTATGAACTTCTTAGAGCTTATGATGAAGAAGAAAAACATATTTTTTTATTGGCCAGTGCATTGCATTGAGCAGGGTTTGAGAACAAGGTTGGTAGCCTGCAAATGACTTGTGCAGGTCCTAAAATGAGAACTTATTTGGTGAACCTACGTTTAAAATTTAGCTCTAAAAAATAAGAAAGCATTGCGTTTGCTTCAATGAAGATGAGACTCATGCTGGTTAAACCAGGCTGCCCGTTGACTGCCTCACTATTTCCTAGAGAAAACCGTGAGCCCCGATGAGCCCCTCTCAGCTGGGAATTATTTCAGTGTGCTCCTGAGCACTGTGACAAGAAGTGGAAAAGATGCAAATGGCAACTTCTCCAAAGCTTCCTACTCCAGTGGAGACACAGGCCAGCTTTGTGTTTTCTTTTTTGATCTTCACAATAATCCTGTGAACTGGGTTCTACCATGTACCCTTTTAAAGAAGACATAGGTATGTTGAGGGATTCTGGAGGGGTCCCCAGTTTGGGGGTGGGGATAGTCCAACCCCAGGTGATAGGGTCTGAAGCAGGACCCTGGGCAGTAGTTAACAGGTAACAGGCAGTGGCAACAGTAGTTCTGGGTGAAGGGAAGAGGAGGTTAAGCCGATATTACACCAGAACACCAGATAGTTCCCTGAGGAGCCTGGATGAATTCCACTGCTGTTCTCTCTCCTCCTTGGTCACCCCAAGAGGTGATAATTCACTTGACTCAATTCTAAGCTCAGGAAGGTCTTTCTAATGCTCTAAGCCATCCCCTTTCTTCAAACTTGAGTTGTAGCTGTGTACACAGGGCAGCTGTTTCCCCAGCCCACCCACTGTCCAGAGAAAACCCTCTACACACACACACACACACACACACACACACACATGCTGCAAATGGTGCCAGTCCTATGGGAAAGCTTCAGTGGTCTTCACTGTTCTCTCCTGTCACAATTTAAGCCCCTGCTGTGTTCCTTTCTGATTTCTTCTGAGGCTGCAGAAATAACCAGACATAGGACACATTGATAAGAGAAAACGAGAAGTTTTTCATTGTGTGTCGTTTACTGTACACAAAGAAAGCCTCAGAAAAGTTGAGCAACTCATTCACCCACATGGCTGCAGGGGCCTCCTGAAGGGTGATTTTCTAAAGCCAGAAGAGGAAGAGGGCAGGGCCTGGAGGATGCGGGGTTACTCTGAAAGAAGAACACATGGTGTGGGTGGACAGGAAGAGCCGGCTTGGCTAACTTTGGCCTCCGATGGCCAGTATAGCAGCTTTGTAAGAGAGACTTACACATGTGAATCCTTCACAACAGGTGACCCTCACCTACTCTTTAAGTCCTTCTAGATAATTTATCTTTTGCCAAAGGCACATTTGGAGTAAAGATGGAGTTGATTTCATTTTTCACTCTCTTGCACCTCTAGCAGAAAGAGGAGGTATAGTAAATGCACCCCATATACATTCTATATGTTGTATATGTAAATATTTTTATGGGATTATTATGTTACTGACCCTACCCTGATCGGTGATTGTGCCCTACCCTAGGGTGTGACCTGGCATTCTGCTCCCACCCTAGGGTGGTACCTGATTCTGCTCCCACCATTGGGTGGTATCTGATCCCATCATTGGGTGGTACCTGATTCTGGGGCATAAAAGCAAGGGTCTGTGGAAGGTGAGGGGCTTTTTTCTGAGGCCTATTCTTAGGCCTTTTGGCTTCAGCCTCTTCACGGAATAAAGAGCTGTTTTCTTCGGAAGCCTGACTGCCTGTTGGCTTTCTTCCCGCCGCATTCACTTCAGAACTGCTGGCTGAACAGGGTAACAGATGCGTGGTCCAAGCTGGAGGAGAAAGGCCTTATCCTCCATCCCTCCATCAGTCAACCTCAGCAGGGGCTGATTTGCAACACCCATATACACCTCAACACAGGCCCTTTGCCTGGTCTGTATTGTGAATTGGGGGACAAAAAAAAGAAAAAAGAGAGAAAAAGCAACACACAGGAACTACAGGCAGAGTTTGGCCATCACACTGTCAAGAAGAAAACAAAAATGACATTTTGTTGAATGGATGTCTAGTATTATGTAGATTCTGTCAAATTTATGTTAAAAAAATAAGAAGAGGGGTCGAGTGATAGCACAGTAGGTAGGGCATTTGTTTGCCTTGCATGCAGCCAGGATTTGATCCCCAGCACCCCATATGGTTCCCTGAGCCTGCCAGGAGTCATTTCTGAGCACAAGGCTGGGAGTAACCCCTGAGCACTGCCAGATGTTGCCCACCCCCCAAAAAAAAGAAAAGACAAACTGGAATATAACTCCAAGATGAGGAAAAACAACAAACAAACAAAAAAACATATTAAAAAAATAAAATTAGGAGCACAAAGAGCAGGTGAATACTGACAAGTCTACAGGAAATAAAGATGCTTACTCTTTGTTGTATGGATTGAATTGAAAGATCTAGAGATCTAAGACTCTTTGAGATGACAAACAGAGCAACCAACATGATGACACCAACATGAAGCCACAGAATCTTTGGCCCCAATGAACCTTCTGGACTGTGATTTGTATCTGAGATCAATAAAGTTTGTCAGCCATTTTTGTTGTATCCTCGGTGACATTTGCTTTAAGTCCCAATGACTTCCCCAGTGTATGCAGGAAGCAGTTATGTGTCCTGTCAAGTGTCTTGTCTGTCTTGTTGCCTCCTCTGCTAACCTTGGGCACAGCCCCTTGGCCTGCCCTCCTCTGGTTTGAGGACTGCACTCCTCTCCTGCCCTCAGCCCTTTACTCTCCTCTTCAAATCTGACATCTCTTTGCTACGGTTGATGTCTCCAATATTATTTTATTTTATTTTGTCTTGTCTTTCTCTTTCTTTTTGCATTTGAGCATGAGTTGATTTCAGAACCGAGACTATTGTGTGGTGCCTATCTTTATTGCTGTAGTGCTCACCGGTTATTTGATTCGATAATTTTTTCTGTATTGCTGTGGTATTTCAAATACCTTTTTCACATCCTCTCTCAAACTGAGGTTGGAAGCCTCTAGAGAGACTCAGCCCATTTTCAGCATATTTGACTTTTGACTTTTTTTTTCTTTTCGATCTTATTTTGTACCCCATTCTATTGCTTTTCTTGCCTTCAAACAATACCACATACCTTGATTTTTCTAGCTCTGCTTCCTAAATAGAAGGGGAAATGAGAGTTCCAGGACCAAACAGATATGAGATCACTAGTAGTAAGCTAGACAAAGAGGGGTCCACCTACTCTAGAAGCCCGGGGGGTGATGGTGGGGTATATGGGTTGTAGAAAGGGAACTGGAATGGGGGGAGGACATAGTTGGTGATGGGTATTCCCCTGATTCAATGTTAATATGTACTTAAAACACTACTGTGAAAGATATGTAAGCCATTATGGAAAAAAATATGTTTTTAATCAGAAACTTTCTTTGACTTACATGTATTATTATTATATCAATTATATTATATGTTATGTTATGTCACTATATTATGTTATGTTAGTTTACCTCATTATGTTAATCAATTTTGTCTCTTGAATAAATTCTTACAATAAAAAAAAAGAATTGCATCTTGTTTTCATAAATAAATTTTATTGCATCTTATAAAAAAAAAAAAAAAAGATCACTTGGGCAGAGGGTCCGGGTGATGGCAGCCAGGGCAAACAGCTCACACTGCGGGTCCCTCACCTCTTAATCTCTCTGTAGCAGCTTCCAGGTTGCCAAGGATGGGCCTTTGCTAGAGACACAAATGAAGCCAGGATGGAGGGTGCTGAGCCAAGTGGCTTACAAGCACATTCTGGGATCATCGGAATCTCAATTTGGATTTGTTATTTTTGTCTTTTTGTTTTGGGGACACACCCGGCACTTGCTTGGGGTTTACTCCTGGCTCTGCACTCAGGAATCGCTCCTGAGCCTGGCAGGCTCAGGGGACCCTATGGGATGCCAGGATCAAACCCAGGTCAGCAGCCTGCAAGGCTGAGCCCCCCACCTCTGTGCTATGCTCCGGTCCTAACTTTCAAGTTGGGATGGGACACCTCTCCTCTCCAGAGATACTCACATGTCCCCTCCCCTTATATTAAAGTTATTCACAGATATTCATAGCTGGGTTTCAGGCATCTTATTTTCCAGCACCAACCCCCACCAGTGTCTTCTTCCCCCCCCACCAGGGTTCCCCAATTCCCTGCTGCTGCCCCTGACCCCCAGCCTTTGTCCTGACAAACATATTTTTAGGTTAGATTGTTGGTGGTTTTTGTTTGTTTGTATGTTTGTTTTTGGTTTTGGGGGGGCCACGCCGGGTTACTCCTGGCTCTGCTCTCAAAAAATCTCTCCTGGCAGGCTTGGGGGACCATATAGGATGCTGGAAATCGAACCCGCATCCATCCTGGGTCAGTCGTGTGCAAGGCAAACGCCTTAACACTGTGTTAACTCTAGCCCCTACATTAGATTGTTGAGGTTTGGATCACAGTTGATTCTGGTTTGGATACAAAGCGATTTGGTTCCTTTACACCCTCAATGAACTCAAATCCCCTTGAACCCTGCTTCCCATTGCTTCCCATCAATCTATTCCCCCCCCCCCTCAATTTTTGCCCTTCTCCTTAGACTCTAGGGCCAGGGATGACCTAGGCATGCCCTTTCAAACCTTCACCCCTTCATTTATTAAAATAATAATAATTTATTTATTTATTAAAATTTATTAAAATAAACCTTCATTTATTTTATATGCCATATATATAAGTGAGGCTATCATCCATGTTGTGAATTACATAATTTCTTTTTTTCTTTTTTTATTTATTTAAACATCTTGATTACAAATATGATTGTGATTAGGTTTCAGTCATATAAAGAACACCCCCCTTCACCAGTGCAACATTCCCATCACCAATGTCCCAAATTTTCCTCCATCTCACCCCACCCCAACCCCACCTGTACTCTAGACAGGCTTTCCAGTTCCCTCATTCATTCACATGATTATGGTAGTTCTCAGTGTAGTTATTTCTATAAGAATTACATGATTTCATCACTGTTTCCAGCTGCATGATATTCTTTTACATATGTTAATTATCATTATCCTATGCCACCATTTTGTGAGGAAGCACAGCCCCTCAGAAAGGCCACTGGCTGTAGCCTGGATAATTTCCAACAGGATCTAGTCTTAATATTTAAAGTCTCAGAAGTTCAAGTGCAGAATCTAGTACCCAGTGTTTGGAGTTTTCTCAGGTGACCCCAGACATGGTAGAGACAAAATGTCTATTGCTTTGTGTCCTATCCAAATTCACTTGAAGAAGCCAGGGCTGGAGCTCAAAGCCTCTAAAATAGGTGCTGACATAATGAGCATGTGTGGGCCTATGAATTGTCACACCTTCAGCCATTGATTTGTGAGCAACTTTGAGACAACATTTTTTTATTTCTCTTTGCATTTTAAAATTATTATTGGCAAGAAACAATTCATTTTAATCTGAAGCAAACTGCTTTTAAATGGAGTAAAAATAACATATTTTTGTTACTTTTTTATTTCTAAATTTGTATTTTTGTTTTGTTTTGGGGCCACATCCAGCAGTGCTTGGGGATTACTCCTGGCTCTGAATTCAGGAATCACTCCCAGCAGGCTCAGGGGACAATATGAGATGCCAGAGATCAAACTCAGGTCAGCCACAGGTTGGACAAACACCCTTCCTGCTCTGCTATCTCTGAGCCCCAGTTTTTATTTCTGGAGTAAGAGAATCCTTATAACCAGCCTCTTAAAGGGTCTCTTGACATATTTGTTTCTCAGGTTGTAGATAATGGGGATGATGATGCCATAGAACAGGGACACCATCTTGCCCTGGTCCCTGGACATGAGGGACGGGGGTTGCAGGTACATGTAGATATACATGTGCAGTGCATGTAGTTGGCAGTGACACCACCAGCAGGTGCCAACTGCCTTCCTGCAACCTTTGGCCTGCTTGATCCTTAGTACAATGCTCACATAGGACAGGAGGATGTGCACCAGGACAAGAGGAGGAAGAGCACACTGATGAAGAATAACTCAGGGTTGGAAGTGTTGGCACAAAACAGCTTGAGCAGGGCTGGCATCTTGCAGAAGGAATGATCCCTGAGGCCACATAGGGCAGCCCCAAGGTCAAGGTGGACTGGAGCACCGACGTGCCAAAGTTGCTGGGCCACGAGGCCATAGCCAACTGCAGACAGAACTGAGTATGGTGTATGACGACCGAGTAGTAGATAGCCATCAAGAGACCCAAGGATAGGACGGTCAGCAGCAGACACATGGTGGAACCCAGGGCAGGGAAAATGAAGGGCTGGCCATGGCTACTGTGGATGTTTTGCAGCATCTGTGGGACTCTGTTGATGGAGTAGCAGAGGTCTAGGAATGGAAAGGTTGATAAAAAGAAAGGATATGGGGGTGTGGAAGTTGGGGTCCAGCCAGGACACCAGGGTGATGGCCAGGTTGCCAAAGACAGTCAGGATATAGGAAACAAGGTACATGACAAAGAGAGAAAACTCCAAGGTTGGTCTGGGAAGCCTTGATGGATGAGCCCCGGGAGTGCTCTCACTCATCCCTGTCATGCTGGATGTCCCCTGGAAGGGAAAATGACCCTGAGTGAATAGCACAGATTCACTTGGTCATAATTATTTATTGTCTTTTGGAAACACATTCCTCAACACGCATAAACTACTGGGATTATTGAGGTACAAACATATTAATAAACTGAAGCTTTATCTTAGAAGGTTTTTCCTGTAAAATGAACTTAAACAGTTCAAAGGGATCATTGGTTTTCATCTTCACACACTTAGCCTTTTGCTTTCTTTTCTTTTTTGGGGGGGCACACCCAGTGACACTCAGGGGTCACTCCTGGCTATGTGCTCAGAAATTGCCCCTGGCTTTGGGAGACCATATGGGACACTGGGGATCCAACCGCAGTCAGTCCTGGGTCAGCTGCTTGCAAGGCCCTACCGCTGTGCTATTGTTATCTGCTCAAAAATCGCTCCTGGCAGGCACAGGGGACTATATGGGATGCCAGGATTTGAATCAATTGTGGTCCTGGGTTGGCTGCTTGCAAGGCAAATGCCCTATCGCTGTGCTGTCTCTTTGGTCCCTTCTCTCTCTCTCTCTCTCTCTCTCTCTCTCTCTCTCTCTCTCTCTCTCTCTCTCTCTCTCTCTCTCTCCTTTCTTCTTTCTTTCTTTCTTTCTTTCTTTCTTTCTTTCTTTCTTTCTTTCTTTCTTTCTTTCTTTCTTTCTTTCTTTCTTTCTTTCTTTCTTTCTTTCTTTCTTTCTCTCTCTCTCTCTCTTTCTTCTTTCTTTCTTTCTTTCTTTCTTTCTTTCTTTCTTTCTTTCTTTCTTTCTTTCTTTCTTTCTTTCTTTCTTTCTTTCTTTCTTTCTTTCTTTCTTTCTTTCTTTCTTTCTTTCTTTCTTTCTTTCTTTCTTTCTTTCTTTCTTTCTTTCTTTCTTTCTTTCTTCCTTCCTTCCTTCCTTCCTTCCTTCCTTCCTTCCTTCCCTCCTTCCTTCCTTCTTCCTTCCTTCCTTCCCTCACCTATTTCAATTCTTTCTCAGTGTGTATTTATGAGGCAGATGTAGACACTGTTCCTGGCATTAGATTGGTTTCTCCTGTTTAGTAAAGTCCTGGTTTGAGTGAATCAGTTCAAATAGCTGGAATATCGCATCTCTCATTCTCCCCATATCCCACCCCCATTCTCAGTCCCGGTTTATCCCACACTAGCCAACAATGTAGACAGTATTGGGTTAAGTCATCAGACACATTATTAAAAACATTTAGATCAGAATTCATATAGGAGTATTTGATAATATGGAATCTGAAATCAGTCAGGCCTGGGCTTCCATCCCTCCCAGTCTAATTGGTCACATTGTCCTGAGAAGCTTCTGGCTATTCCCAAGTAACATAGGGGTGCTTAAGAAAAAATTTCGGGGTGAAGCAGAAATGCACACTGCAATGTGGAAGATCAAATCTGCAAGACCCTGTGATTATCAGGGATCAAACTTGGACCAAATGCCTGGCAATGACCTTGACCTCTCTGTCTTTGCTCTCTGACCAATACAACTTTAAGTTTTTTAAGGTTGCCCATGAGAAATGGCTCTGCCAGCTGAGAAAACTGTCTTCTCTTAAATCCTCAAACTATCAACCCTAACACTAGTGTCACAACCTCTGTCTAAGGAACCCTAGCCTAAAGCCCATGGCTCAGGGATGGCATTAGGTTCAAAAAGCCTTTGGTCGGTTGCCTGTACCCACATTTGCCATGAGAAGCTCAGAGTAATGGGAAACTTGATAGAGGTTGTGGTATAAAATTTGCCCTTTCATTTGAGACATAGTTCCACTAGCACCCTAAAGATTTTTCTCTGAGTCCCTCAAAAGTCCACTAAGATTTCTGTAAATCAAATCTATTTCCTAGTTGGGACCGGTGAGGTGGCGTTAGAGGTAAGGTGTCTGCCTTGCAAGCGCTAGCCAAGGAAGAACCGCGGTTCGATCCCCCGGTGTCCCATATGGTCCCCCCAAGCCAGGGGTAATTTCTGAGCGCTTAGCCAGGAGTAACCCCTGAGCATCAAACGGGTGTGGCCAAAAAAACAAAAAAACGAAACAAAAAAAACTATTTTCTAGTTACCAAGCACATGTGCTAAGACCTGGTTATTCCAGGCCTTCCTAATTAGTATAGGAAGGATGTTAAAATCAGAGCATCTGGCCCTGGGCCAAGGCCACTTGGTTCTAAAGATAATCTTTACATCAAAACAAAGCCCAAATTAGCCACCTCTCTCTCTCTCTCTCTCTCTCTCTCTCTCTCTCTCTCTCTCTCTCTCTCTCTCTCTCTCTCTCTCACACACACACACACACACATGGAAAAGAGGAACTGGACATTCAAGACACCCTGCTGCTTCAGCATATTTATGAGATTTTGGGAATTTGGAGCATTGTTGAATCTTAGGCCAAAAATAAGTGACGTCTCTGGAAAAAGATCAATAAGTATTGTAACCATTGTATTAAGGAGGAGGTCAATGAATTCCATAGAATGTTTTCATAATTAGATATACCTCATAGAAAACAAGTATGTTTTCCTGCTATGTAAACTATTGATCACCCCCTTCTTCCTTGCTAACTCAGAATTACTTGCTAAAGTAAACGTATAAAAACCTTCATTTTTGAGTGAATAAATGGGCTAGACCCAAACTCCTCTCCTGGTGTATGGTCTAGTCATAATTCACTGACTCCTGTGTCCACTCTCCTAGATGATCCCACTGCTGTGTTCAGCTGCTCCTGTCTGGCCCCAAGCAGCCTTGACATCTGACACCAATGTATGTGACTTCTGGCAACCAAGAAGGAACACACTAGGGCTTCTAGTCAATGCTTGCTCTGTGCCTTGATGGATCTTCAGTAGAAATTGCCTGGCCATAGCCTGGCACATAGAAGGACAGTTTTGTCGGTGCCAATGTGAGGAGATAGGATCTCTGAGACACGTTGGGCAGAAGGCATCAAAGGCCTACATTTCTCCATTATATGCCAGTTAGAGGCAGAACCATAAGTGGGAAGACCAGAGAGACCCTGGGGATGGGGTGAAGAGATATTGGCGGTCTGGTGGCGAGTGTGATGCAGTGACATGGTGTTCCCCCAAAATTAATACGCACTACTATAAGTCATTATAGGTGATTTCATCAATTCATTTTTTCAAAAGATGCATTTATCCCAGCATTTAACAACATTCTAAATAATTTTGTTAGTTTATCAATATCAGAATGACTTTGATTATTATTTATATTCATGAAAGTGTTTATCATGCATATTTTATTTTTTCCTAGATATTCTATAAATTTACTTATTCTAAGACTGCTCTTCTAAAACTATTCCCCTGCTCTCATTGGACAAACTTTGAAAATAGTAATAGAATTCAATGATGCTCAAAGCTATCTTGAAATAAGAAAATTGAACATTTGTATAGCATAAGTCTATCGATTTATAGAAGAAATATTTGGATTCTATATATTACAATATTGTTTTTATTACATTAAAAACTAAATTAAAAGTTACCAAGAGAATATCACTTTGTAATATATATGAATAGGATTGCAAACCACAGTGTTTGCCTAGAAAAGAAATTTATTTTTTGTGCCTAAATTAGCTCACATTTTTGGTTTCTTCAAAAGACTTCATATTCCTATGCAATAAGGTTCAAATTATAATGCAAATACTTTCTTGGTATTAGAGTATAAGGATAAAATATAGGACTAATATGTATGCAGTTAACACATTGCTGACTGGCTTATAAATATAAATACATTTGTCCATTTTTAAAATTCAGTTTATGAAAGCAAATTTTCAGTTTCAGCAGTGTTGTCAAAGAAGTTTGTTAGAATCAGGCCTCAAGTTCCAAAGCCAGGACTCTGGAGAAATGTGGGTCTGTAAACCAAAATCCATGCAGGAAATAATCCAAACAAACTAAAGAGGGTAAAATGGGTTCAGGAGTTCCAACACATAAGCCTTCTACTCCTAAGGAACAGTAAGCTCAGTGGGAAGTCTGGATATGCAAGAGAACATTTTCCTGAGACCCGAGCTTTTTATGAGAAAGAACCAGACAACACCCTGGGATGGAGAACAAGTGGTCTAAACACCATTCCAAGGAGCTACATTCAAAGATGTCTCTAACCAATGAGTATCAAGGCGTATACTAAGTGGAATGGCTTCCAGTTAATCCCACAGAAGTTATTTTCTGAAGAATTTAGTAACAGGTTCAAGCTAACAATCCAACATTGTCCTGTTCCAAAGTTCTTCTTTCCTACAGATCTTAAATTTGAATACTAATTATTTTCAAAACACCCAATGGTGCTCTGGGGATACTCCTGGGTCTGTGTTCAGGGAACCATGTGGGGCCCTGGATTGAACTCATATCTCCCACATGCAAAGTATATGCTCAACCCACCAAGATATTTCTCCAGTCCAGTGTAAAAATCAGTATCTCTTTTAAAAAAATCTGTTTTACTCCTCACAATATGTCTTAAATGGAAAACTAGCATTATTATGGACATTAAAGAGATTATTCTTTTTGCTTGATTTGTTTTTTGTTTTGTTTATTTTGGAGAAGATACCTCAGGGTATTAGGGATTGTGCTAGAAGTTCTCAGGAAACAGTTGCATGAAATAATCATAAGAATTAAAAGAAATAATACTATAACAATGGTCCAACACGAATTCCACCATCAGTGAGATCTTCCCTTCACCGATGTCCCCAGTTTCCTACCAACAACCCCAGCCTACTTCCTTGCAGGCACAGATTTACTTCCTATTGCTTGATACGACACAAAGGCAAATGGGATGATCACAATTTAAATCAATAAGTGTCAATTTGTAATCATTATCTATTGATGGTGTACTAAAGTCATTGTCAAGGGATTTATTGAGCTGTGGCTGGTGCTAGTTGTGTCTTTTGTGCTCCTCTTCAGGCTCACTTAGCTTGGGAGATCACTATGGAACTTTCTATGAGATTTCTTGGCATCCCACTAGCATAAACTACTATATAATATTGAGATGTTTTACAGCCATATATGGCCACACATTCTAGAACTATTGGGTAGCTTGGCAGTTTGATAAATTCAGGTGTGCAGCTGGGCCATTTCTGTCAGAGGGTGTGGCTGTGGCTTGTTGTGGCTCCAAGTAGGAAGGGGGCTATGTGCCCCCCCCCCCCATTCCAAGAAGGTCCCAGAGTTGTCAGCATGAACCAGTCTACCTGGGAAGATTTAATGGCCATCTTGTTCTACTGGAGTTGAGTTGTGGCCATACTAAGAAAGCATTTGCTCCAATTCATTGAACCATCTCTCCAGTGCCTAGAAATTCATCTTAATTTCACAAGATGGTAAAGGACTTTAAATAACACCCCTTTGCAGTCCAATAATTGCATTAAGCAAGTTGGTAGAGGACACACATTACAAAGAGAAACAGAGAGTCATATAGTTCCTGACACAACCTTTTCTAAATTGAATAATAAGAATGGTCAATGTGCGTTGTGCATGTTACAAGCTACTGGTCCCAATGAGACCCATTGAAGCAGTTGTCCTGCTGTCTCTTGGGCTAATCTATAAAGTGAATGAGCTTGTGCTCATGCATGTTGGAAATAGAGATATTTCCTCAGGGAGAACACAGTTTTGAATGCTTGTTAGTGGTAATTAGTTGAGGGAATTTAAAAATAAAGTTTTATTCCATAGGGCGATGCTATATCAATACTGAAACCTATAAGATGTTCTTCCTTTTCACACTGAATCCTTTGACTGCTCCGTTTCCTGCCAGAGGGTCCATCTCAGACACCCCCAGTTTCCCTCATGCTTCATCTGGGAAGGATGGGTGGATGTGTGGGTTCTGAGGAGGATACATTCTCATGCGTTCTTTAACATTTTCTCTTTTCTCTAGCCCTATTCAGCATAATTGGGCTGCATTGCCTCTGGATCTTTTTATTTTTCATTTTTCTCAGATTTGCTAAATGCCATCTTTCTCTTGACCTCATTTTTATTCTGGTCATCCTTGTTGGGCTTCCAAGTGAAGTCTCAGAGAGAGAAGGAACCATCACATGGCATGCTTGAGGTTGCCATCAAGTTTGGTAAGTCAGTGCCGCCACATATAAAGAAATGAGATGTAAGCTTGCAGACACAGTTGTCTGGTTTGTTAATGTTATTTTGTCTCACTGTGTTTTTTTTTAAAACCTTATACTATAGCTGAATTGTGGGCACTTAGATTATGATGCCAACACTTCACAGACTCAATGACTTCTACTTTAATAAGCTTAATCCAGTCAAACACTTCATTAATTAATTAAGAAAAATTATAGCTTAATGCTAGCTATTTGATAAGGAGGCCAGAGATTTTTTAACCTGCTAATGGGCTTCCTGTCCAAAGTGTAAAAAAAAAAAAACTTTTTTAAAGAAGAGGTAGAATCTACTGAAATGAAAAATCTTAAAATAAATGTAATAATCACAGTTTTAAATAAGACAAGCATAAATTGAACAATTAGCTCCAGGGAGCTATGATTTTTGAATGTTAATTAACTCATAATATTAAACTCAGGAATTTAAACTACAACAGAGGAGGTCAGTGAAGAAAATTTATACCATATTTTTCCCCACTTAGCTTCTTTGTAAATGAATTTGCTAACAGTTAATATTGAACCACTATTTTGTTCTTTTTTTAAAAATCTTGTAAAACAGAAATAACCTGACCAAGGATCCAGAAGTCACAGAGAAAATATAATGAATCTTATTTTTCATAGCAATCAAAATATAATCAATGATAAATTGTAGCATATGATTAAATAACATGGGAACCTATTGGATAACTTTAAAAACATTGTATTATGTTTAAATATGTTCAGACACATTATTTAAAATAATATTCTTCAGGTAAAGAGAGTACCAGTAGTAAGTACTTGTCTTGTACACAACCCACCTAGATTTAATCTCTGACACCACTTATGGGTTCTCTGAGCAGTGCTAGGAGTGAGCTCTGAATTTTGCATCAGGAATAAACTCTAAGCACAGCTGGATGTGGTCCAACAAGAAATATCCTTGGGAAACAAAGGAATTAGCTGCTAGTTATGTGGAATATAGCTTAGTGGTAGAGCACCTGTCTTGCCATTAGTTTATTTAAAGAAATGCAAGAATGTTGGGGCTGGAGAGATAGCATGGAGATAAGGCGTTTGCCTTGCAATCAGAAGGACTGGGGTTCGAATCCTGTCATCCCATATGGTCCCCTAAGCCTATCAGGAGCGATTTCTGAGTGTAGAGCCAGGAGTAGCCCTTGAGTGCTGCCGGGTGTGACCCCAAAACAAAACAAAAAACAAACACAAAAAGAAATGCAAGAATGTGATCCTCACAAAGACTGATGTCATAACAAAGGACAAAGCAGACAGTGAATGTATGACATAGCCAACAGAAAAACTACATCAGATTGCAAATTCATTTATTTGGTTGATTTGAGATATAAAATTAAAAACTTGAGTTTGTACTCACAATTACTTCATCACACTTTTTTCCCTTGGTTTTTGGGTCACACCCGGCAACACTCAGGGGTTACTCCTGGCTCTATGCTCCTGGCAGGCATAGGGGACCATATGGGATACCAGGATTTGAACCACCATCCTTCTGCATGAAAGTCAAAACCCTTACCTCCATGCTATCTCTCCGGGCCCACTTCGTCACATTTTTAGCTGATATGCATTCACACACAAATATACAGTCACATATCTGAATTCCTTCATACATGTATAGATATGTACATATCTGTAGTCACAGGGTCAATTCTGAGTATGCTAATCATGAAATGAGACAGTTGCTGCCTATCACTATTGCCCTTTATACCCAGGAGACACAGGGTGCATTTGGATAGTTTCTGTGCCCATTTTTAATACTAACACATTCTGGGAGACAAATTTTACCTGTGTTTTTCATTTTGTGATGAAAAAAAAAAAACGTGTTTGTCTTCATCTTTTTGTTGTTTTTGCAGGAGATATAGGCCAATCCATCAGTACTCCAGGCTTACTCCTGGCTCTGTGTTTTCAGTGATCACTCTGGCAAGTTCTCAGAGGACCTATACATAGTGCTAGTTTCAAATTGGGGTGGGCTGTGTGTAAGACAAACAGCAAGATGGTGTGTGTGTGTGTGTGTGTGTGTGTGTGTGTGTGTGTGTGTGTGTGAACTTAGAGGCTCTTCCTGATTCTTTGTCATGAGTCACTTCAGGCCATGCTTGGGGTGAGTTTGGGGGACCACTTATGGTTTTGGGATTGAACCAGGATTGATTGTATGCAAAGAAAGTGCATTGATCTATTTGTCTCTCTTTCCTCAGATAATAGCAATCAGCCCTTTACCATTTATAAGCAGTAAAACGTCCAACATTCTGAACAACAAATAAAAAGGGAGCTGCAAAATGAGTCTCTGTTTTATAACTCACTTGAGTTGCCACGGGCAGATTTAGTATCATTAAGGTGCTGCCTGATTCTGGGGTTGAGAGGAGATTTCCGGAGAGACCCCTGGAGAGAAATCTCCAGGCTGCCCCTTGGACCAGCGACAGGATGGGGGCAGCTGGATCCCATCAGCCTCTTGGCTTCATTGTGCTACTGACAGGAGCTGACAACCTGCTGGAGCTGCCTTGAAATGAACTGAGGTAAACTCTTTCAGGGTAATGTGGGTGTCCAGTTCACAAATTCTATTAGTTGTATTAACATGTAAATGGCATAATTTCCATTGTCTGGAGCTTTCTGAATTGTGCCAGTATTAAACACAGGCTCGCATGCATGCAAAAACCAAACATACATACTACCACTTAGTCACATCACCAGCCTCCCAGTAACTCATATTATGTTCTTTTATATTTTCAGAGATATTAAACATATAGAAGTGAAGAAAGACTAGTAGAAAATAGGTAGATAGTATCATGGAGAATTAATGACTTGTTCCTGATAGTCATAATTCCACCCAGTTATTTTGAAAATAATAAAGCATACATAAAGAGACAGTCTCTATTTCGAATAAATTTCCTTTCCAATGGCATTTATTGTGATCAGATGGTATTTATCCTCCCACTTATTTTGTACATACATTTATGTATTTTTCTTTACCTTTATAATATTGTCAAATTTATATCTTTACAAAAGTTGAGGAAAAGACCTTAATTGAGATTTATATTGGTTCTCAACTATTTATTAGTGAATTTTCTGTCCACCTAGAATAGGAATTCTTATACTTTCTCTAGTCCTTATTCTGTTTCTCAACTTTTTTTTTTTTTTTTTTTTTTTTTTTGGTTTTGGGGTCTTACCAGGCAGTTTTTAGGGCTTCATCCTGGTTTTGTGCTCAGGGATGATTCCTGGCAGTGTCAAAAGGATCAGAAGTGGTGCTGAAAATCCAACCTCACATGCAAAGGCAAGATTCTATCTCTGACTCTAAAATGAAATTTAAAGTTATAGTCTAGGAATCTAGTACCTAAATCAGAAAATCTATTTATCTCTACTCTACCTTTATGCTTGCTGTGTAAGAGACTAAACCTACATATTCAAGGCAAGTGCTCTACTACTAAGTACCATCCCTGGCCCACCACCAACTCTGAATGCTGACTTGGTTACTCATTAGTTCTCAGACATCCAAGGGTAGGTCATATGACCATTAGAGCACCACACCCATTCATTACCATTATAGAAACCTGTGTTGGTCCCTGAAGTAATGACATAGACAATTCTAGAATGTCTTGTGTCAAAATATCCATAAATAAACTTCTAATGCTATTTTTAGGAACTCATGGTACAATATTATTAAATGATTGTGAAGCGTTCTTAGAGCAGCAGTTGTATTTGATTCTTTAGTAGGGCCAGGAATCACACTTCAGGGCTTCATGCATGCATGGCAAGTATTGTTCCACGGAGTAACAACCTTGGGAACAAGTGTCATATTTAAAACCAGTTCCATGCTCCAAATGCAGCAGAGAGAGAGAGAGAGAGAGAGAGAGAGAGAGAGATAGACAGAGAGAGAGAGAGAGAGAAAGAGAGAGAGAGAGAGAGAAGGAGAGAGAGAGAGAATTACCCTTTGCTCAGAAGTCACAACTTTAGGTTGCTTAGGAAAACATGAGAACAAAGTAGAACAAGACATTTGTCTATAGCTCACTTCTACTATATAATACTCTTTAAACATTAAACCACTGGCAAACAACTGGAAGTATAAATCATCATGGAATAGGAAAAGTTTTTCACTTCTGTAAAATCATGAGACAGATGGTATCGCTTCTCCCTAAGGGTTAAGTACAATCAGATGTGAAACAAAAAATACATAATTTTATCACAAATGTTTGCAATTTCTGGTTAGGGAAAATGGGGATATATAAAGCCATATTATATTTATATATGATCATGTATGGTCACAGTCCTGTAAAATTTTCACATGGAATTAAAAGTATGGCCACCAAGAGTATGAGGTCATATTCTTCCTAAGATTAAGTTTGATAATTTGTGCCTGCTGATTCTGGGTTTGACTTTAGGTGCCAGTATTTTGTCTGTTTGATTATAATTCACCTACACAGCAATGATCAGGATTTATTCCAGCCTATGTGCTCAGAAATCACTTCTGGCAGCGTTCAGGGAATGTATGGGATGCCTGGGTTAGAATCTGGGTCAGCCATGTGCAAGGCAAGCACTCTCTTCACTGAGCTATCACTCGGGCCCTAGATTCCCAGTATTGATAGACAATATTTAGAATAAATTTTCACCTAATAGCAAGACTGGTTCTCTGATCCAGAGACACAAAGCATTATACATTGAGTTCCAGGAGACTAGAATAATTCAGTGCTTTTTAGTTTCAAAAATGCATAATTTTTAATATTCTTTTTCTCATAGACTAATCAGTCTAATCAGGAAGTCTATTTTCCTATATTCTACCCAACCCAAAAGAAAGACACAAAATGTAATTTAAAATAAAACTCACAGGAGGTCAGAGAGATACCACAGAAGGTAAGGGACAGCACAAGGCTGATCTGGGTTCGATTCCCAGCATCCCATATAGTCTTCAAGTTTTAAACATAGTGATCCTTGAGAGCAGTGTCATGAGTAAGCCCTGCATACTGCCAAGTGTGGCCCTAAACCAAAACAATGACAGCTACAACTAAATTACAAGAGTCTCAAAAACTCTCTAAAGCTCTGTTGCCTTTTTTTTTTTTTTAATTTAATAATGTCTTACACCTCCGGAACCTGGCATTTTTAAGGAAACTTCCATCCAACCTTCCTTCAGTCATTCATCTGCCCATCACTCACAGTGTCTCTCTTTATAGGTGAGACATGGTCCCAGGGATGGACAAGGACAACGGCAGCTCCTTCCAAGGCTTTATCCTGGTGGGCTTCTCCGATCGCCCCCACCTGGAACTGATCCTTTTTGTCATCGTCCTTATCTTTTACCTGCTGACCCTTTTTGGGAATGTGACAATCATCCTCCTTTCAGTCCTGGATTCCCGGCTGCACACCCCGATGTACTTCTTCCTGGCCAACCTCTCATTCCTGGACATGTGTTTCACCACTGGTTCCATCCCACAGATGCTCTACAACCTTTGGGGCCCTGATAAGACCATCAGCTACGTGGGCTGTGCCATCCAGCTCTACTTTGTCCTGGCGCTGGGTGGCGTGGAGTGCATTCTCCTGGCAGTCATGGCCTATGACCGTTATGTAGCCGTCTGCAAACCCTTGCATTACACCGTCATCATGCACCCACGGCTCTGTGGGCAGTTGGCAGCCGTGGCCTGGGCCATTGGTTTTGGGAATTCGCTCATCATGACACCACAGACCTTGATGCTGCCTCGCTGTGGGCATCGGCGGGTGGACCATTTCCTCTGTGAGATGCCAGCGCTCATTGGCATGGCCTGTGTCGACACCATGAAACTGGAGGCACTGGAGTTTGTCTTGTCCATCTTCATTATCCTGGCACCCCTCTTCCTCATTCTCCTGTCTTATGGGTACATTGCTCGAGCAGTCCTGAAGATGAAATCGGCTTCTGGCCGCAAGAAAGCCTTCAACACCTGTAGCTCCCATCTCATTGTGGTCTCTATCTTTTATGGCACAATCATCTACATGTACCTGCAGCCCACAAACACGTATTCCCAGGACCAAGGCAAGTTCCTTACCATCTTCTACACCATTGTCACCCCCAGCGTTAACCCTTTGATCTACACACTGAGGAACAAAGATGTCAAAGAGGCTCTGAAGAAATTGCTAGGGAGGGCAACTGCAGAAATAAAATAAAAAGTGAAGTTGGGGATGATCTTTTGAGTCCGATAAATAATCAATAAAGAGAAAGTCTGATAGCCAAAACAAAAGAGGCATTTGGTGAAGTGGCAAGAGAATGTTAGGTTGAGAGAATTCCTGGTGGTGAGCACCTGCCTTGCACCTCACCTGACTCAAGCATTTGCTCATGATGTGCTGAAAGCCAGGAACAAACCACACCATGTGGGGCTGGGAGAGAGCATATGTGAGGTCCTGAGTTTAATCTCAAGCACTCCACACCCCCCAAGACCTGCCATTCTAGACCTGCTGGTGTCCTACCTCCACAGAACTGTCAGATTGCAGTAAGCCTCTGAGTCCTACTAGGGGTGACCCTGATTATAATAAACAAATAAGAAAAAACATGATCTCTGTCTATCAAATATTTATTATGAATGTAGACCAGGAATTTTTGTACCTGAGCTAGTATTTGTCAAAATGATATATACTTAGCAGGTTCTCAGCATACATGAACAGAAAAGCATTTAAGTTTCTCCTTAGAATGCTAATGTGCTTTAATAGTGCCAAATGCCTAATAACAAAAACAAACTGTCCAATAATATATTTCTTATTACTTCCAACACCAGTTTGTTTAGAGTCTGTATATTTGTCTCATAGTGCTGAGTTTGTTGATACTTATATTTGACTTAATGAGGTAAGAGGTCGAAAGAAAAAGGAGGCCTTTGCTTTATCTAGACTTTTTTTCATTCATATTCAATACTTTTAAAGTATTTGTTAGTACAAAAGAAGGCTTCTTGCTTAAAATGCTTGAGCATGATTTATCTCCACTTTCCCCTACACTTATTTCCCACCCCTTGTCGGCTACTGGCAAGGGATGCTCCCTCCCTTGCTTTGAGACTGTAAGTCTCCCTGAAGCCTTCCTGTGACTCTATCAGGTCCCTGAATCTCCCTGAGAGGGAGCTTCTGCCTATGAGAATTCCTCACAGAACAGCAGTGGCTGTAGTAATCAGAAGGCAAAAATATTAGCCTAATCCCAAAAACTACGAGCGCTGGGACACTACTCAGACTCCTGGAATCCAGAGATTTGTCTAATACCAATCAGATCAGCCCCTTTGACCTCTGTACAGCAGGGGTCATTTGTCATCAGTCAGACCATAGAATGAGACAAATATATGAAGAGACGAACAAAAACACAATGAACTGATCAAAATTGAGTGTTACTTGGCATCCAGCCTTGGCCTCTTATTCAATACGACAGCACTCAACCACCCCCCAAGATGAAGGCTCCAAAAGATGAATCATTTATTTAAGTACTGTGGTTACAGAAATGTTCATAGTTGGGTTTCAGTCATCAAATGTACACCACCATTCACCAGTGTAATTTTCCCGCCACCAATGTCGCCTTATTCCAAATCTCCTCACCCTCTGCCTGTCTTTGGGACAGGCATTCTCTTTCTCTCTCTCACTGTCATTATCATGGTAGTTGTCAGTACAGTTAGTGTTCAAGCTGTGCTCACCAGAGACTGGGGTATTTCACAGTCTAAAACTAAAGTCCTGATGATCTCCTATTCTATTCTTGCCAATGCTGCTCTACATCTAAAAGACCCTAAAATAGTCTAATTCTTTGCTCTCACATTTTCAGATTTCCTTTTTTTTTTTTAATTTTGGGATTATACCCAGCAGTGCTAAGGGATTACTTATATCTCTTATTCCTGGAGGTAATTGGGGAACCAATATGGGATGCCACATGTTGACCATTCTCCACCCATGGTGGTGATCCTACTTTTCCTTATAAAAAACCTCTGGTCAGAAATACTTCTTCCAGTTTTGATCCCACTGCTAGCCTGTCTGCCTGCCACTACCTTTTTGACTACTTGCAGATATCTTGTGGTGGAAGTTCCTGAACCTGTTTTATCTCCCTAATCTTGTGTGAATTATTTCCTGTGTCAGCATTATTTCCTGACCTATATTCCCCAATCCAGGGGTTTGGGGTGTGAGGCTTTCACTACACCTGACATTCATAAAGGAACCTCATCCTTAACAAAATGGTCAGAATTTTCCTGGGTGGAATTTCCTGGGGCCCTTCTTTATGTATGTTGATACCTTCTTTATTACAACAATTAAAATAACATATACAGGAGTAGTAATTTGTATATTAGTCATTCTGGTATTACTCCAAGTATATGTTATAGTTTTTATGTACCTTGCACTATGGGATGCACAGACCAAGTCTTCTGAAATGCCTCCTACTTCAAAAAATAATAGCACCTTCCCAGTAGTGACATGTACTAGCGTCAAAAGCCCTAAAGCCAGTAACCCACCAACCCACCACCTGTCACTGGCGCAAGGCCAGAGGAACTTACCAATTGATGAGAATAATATGCCTGATGAAACAAATACTGAAAATGAGCTGGCTGTAGCTTCCTTGGGCACTGAGTCCAAAAGTGGCTCTGTAAGAATACCTACCTCTGGGGCCGGAGAGATAGCATGGGCGTTTGCCTAAAATGCAGAAGGATGGTGGTTTGAATCCTGGCATCCCATATGGTCCCCCAAGCCTGTTATTTTTGAGAGTAGAGCCAGGAGTAACCCCTTAGCACACCAAGTGTGACCCCAAAACAAAACAAAACAAAACAAAAGAATACCTACCTCCTTTCCCCCACCACAACTAATCAGAGAGGGCCAGAGACCTGGCTACCCCACTCTCCCCCATCATAAAGACAACTAACTCCCAGCCTATGAGGGCATGAACATGGGCTCTCTTGGCCAATTCAAGAAAGCCCATTCAGAGTATGGGCTAATTTCAACATTTGATATTAATTTATTTTTTTGGTTTTTGGTTTTAGGGCACTCAGGGGTTACTCCTATTTTTGCACTCAGAAATTGCTCCAGGCCGGCTCAGGGAACCAAGTGGGATGCTGGGGATCAACCCCGGGTCCTGGGTCCATCCTGGCTTGGCACGTGCAAGGCAAACACTCTCCTTCTATGCTCTCGCTCCTGCCCCTATTTTGAATGTTTTACTACCTGAAATGAAGGTGTGCTTTCGACCCCCCAGGATTTTTATACAGTGGCCAAGACATGCCTGAGTTCTCCTTAGTTTTTACAGTGGAAAATGTGGTTTTCTGACAAAGCTAAAATCAAGCTTCGCTGAAGGACAATTGCTGGATGTCAGCTGTCCTATGAACTTTTGACATGGGAGGGGGCTTATTCAGAACTCCAAAGACAAGCGACTTTACCCCATAGTGTTTTGAAACTGATTTGTGAGATTACATTATGTTCTTGGGAGAAATTAATGCAGAAATGAAAGGTAGTTTTAATAACCATCATAGAGCCTTATGCAGATTTCTTGGGAAAATTACTGGACGCTGTCACAGGCAGTTAAGGAAAAGGAAGCAAGACAATATCTGATAAAAAAAAGTTTTTTTATAATGCCAATGAACACTGCCAGGTGATCTTATACCCTTTTAGAGAATTACCCCCTTAAGGAGGGGACCACCTTGTAAGGGGATATTGCAGGGGACACTGTATCCTATAGAGTAATAGCTTGGCCTCTTCTGGTTTCCCCAGGTCTGCCTTTGTACAGAATAGGCTGTCATTGCATTCACATGAACCTGCACAAGAGCCCTGTGTTCTATAGAACCCACATTTGTGCAACCCTGAAGATATCCCATAAATCTTATTTCTCTAAAAGGGTATAAGATCACCTTTTGTTATGCCCGGTTAATCTGATTGGAATAGGATTGGAATAGGGTCCATCCCGGGGACCACAAAAATCAGGGAACAATGTTATCAGTAATTCAGCTTCCTGGCCTAGGTCCAAAGAGTTATAATCAACAGACTCATTAAAACCTGCTACTAATGGGAGCTGTACTTTAGATATCTCCTGCCTTGAGACTGTGACATAAACACCAGTCCAATGTCCTTACAAGTTAAGATCTGGCAAAAAGGGGCCAATAACTCTAGGCACCATAGACTTGCTAATGGGGAGAAGCAGTTTGAATATCAAAGGTATTTATGTTCACCTGGAAATTATAGATTCTGATCATGCTGGAGAAATACTTGTTATTTTTGTGCTGACTGTTTGGACTTTTGAAAAAGGAGAGAATGTGGATCAGATATTATTACTTCCTTTTGTTATGCCTGGTTAATCTGATTGGAATAGGGTTGGAGGAATTAGAAATACCAATCCCCATACTTCTGTTAACACTTTAATGGTCTTTACTGAAAAGCTTAGACAAGAAGAGCACCCAATGTTAACCCTTGAGATTTAAAGGCATGCTTGATACAGGTGCCGAGGTCTCTGTGATATCTTTACTATAATTGAGCTTTGCGAGATATGCCTATATCCTGGAGGGAATAGGTGATGTTTTATCTTAATTTTCTATCGAAGAAAGTGCAAGACAGCTGAAATATATAGGCCCCAAAGTGTTGCAAAACAGCCCTTAGGATGGGCTTAGATGGTGGATGGAGGCCTTTGTTCTTAGGCCCCGGCCACGTGGCTCCATTCCGCATTAATCAGCAGGTCTGGGTCCAGGAAAGTGACGGGTATTGAACTCACTCACAGGCAGGCTTCCAGAGAGATAATGTCTTTATTCCCCTGGCCAACAGATGTGGCTGCTAACCATTTACACATGCTATTCTTAGCTAGCCCTGCATCTTACTTCTTTCATCCATGTTACCTCCAACCTCTATCCTGGCAAAAGACCAAAAGGGCCAAAAGACCTTAATCCTCTCTGGTCAAAGCCTTATCTAACCTTTCCAAAACTTCTCCCAGGAAAGAGTAGGGTCTTGCAGGTAAGATCAAGTTACCTGGAAAGAATGGGGGGATGAGGCCACATTTGCCCCCCCCCCTTTTTTATATAAAGACAAAAGGCATAAGTTATGTGGCTTCCGCCTATAGCCAAAGGTGGGTAATATTTCCATAGCAACAATCTTTAAAGTGTAAAATTAATATACAGCCTATCTTAAAAATAACAAAAAATACACCATACATTTGTAACTTAAAATTCTCTTAATGCTTTTTACCAAGCACTATCCCGGAACTTTCATGTTCCTATACTTTTAAACTATTTTGGGGAAACTTTCTGTTCCTATTAACCTTCCCTAAACACAAGTAGTACAGCATAAATGCATAACATACATTTTAAAAACAGGCTTAATACATAAAAATACACAGTAGTACATTACACCAATGGAAACATTAACTACGGAAAACAATAAAGCACATTAAATTGGCAAGAACATGACTTAGATTAAAGTTAGATGCAGGTGGTTATTTTTTAAGATCTTTAAATGGGCTAAGCTGTATTACTCCCCTTTTTAAATTTTTTAAACCACTAACTAACTAAAACTTATCCCATCACCAACTATGTGTAAACTACTCTTGACCTAAAACCATAAGTCCAGACGCTGGTTTGTCGCATGCTGCTATCATCACATGGCTTTCTTCCATGGGGTTTCAGCCCCTGCAGGCTGGTCCGCTTGCCCCATTTTTTTGCTGACCATGTGGTCCCAGGTCCCGCAGCTGCTTCGGGGTTGGGTTCCACAGCTAGGGCGCTCAGCTGTTTTTCTGCCCCTTCCGGCCAGGCTACAGTGAAAGCAGCCTGAATCACTGAAGAGTGATGCCGGCTACAGTTGCTGTCTCCTCAAGTGGGCAGAATTTGGAAGGGTAGCTCTTTGCCGCGTTGTTGGTGCATAGTTGGCTGATTGCAGCTGCGGCATTTTGGAAGCAGGTTTCACTGCCGCAGCTCTTGGCCACAGCTTCACCGGGCATGTTTGGGTGTTCAAATTTGAAGTTATTCAAGTTAAAAGTCCAGTCCGAAATTTTCAAAGTCGAAATCCAAATTCAGGCTGAAGGTCATACTCAGGAGTCAGTTCCTTTAGGGAAGATTTTTCTTCCTGGTACTTTTCCAACCGAAGCCTTTTATCAGTCTCTGAGGAGACCAAAATCATTTGAAAAGGATTTTTGGCAACAATGTTTCAGATTTGGGTCACGGATGGGGTGATCCAAGTTTTCCCCTCTTCTGTTTTAATGGCCCATGTGCCCCTGGAAGGGGTCACGGCCATACTTGAACATGGTTCCATGTGGCCCAGGGTTTTGGGCTAAGTCCATCCAAAAAGAGCCAAAATCAAACTAAAAAGCAGAAATCTTACCATATTTGCTGTTTTCTTGGATCCAGATTGCAGGTCAGAGTTCGGAGTGCCAGAATGTTGCAAACCAGTCCTTAGGATGGCCTTGGATGGTGGATGGAGGCCTTTGTTCTTGGGCCCTGGCCACATGGCTCCAAGCCCCATTAACCAGCAGGTCTGGGTCCAGAGAAGCGATGGGTATTGAACTGACTCACAGGCAGGCTTCCAGAGAGATAACATCTTTATTCCTCTGGCCAACAGATGTGGCTGCTAACCATTTACGCATGCTATTCTTAGCTAGCCCTGCATCTTACTTCTTTCATCCATGTTACCTCCAACCTCCATCCTGGCAAAAGACCAAAAGGGCCAAAAGACCTTAATCCTCTCTGGTCAAAGCCTTATCTAACCTTTCCAAGACTCCTCCCAGGAATAGGCGGGGTCTTGCAGGTAAGATTGAGTTACCTGGGAAAAATGGGGGGATAAGGCCACATAAAGTCCAACAATCAATATATGTACATATATACACTGAGGTCAAAGTTTGGAACCCCAAAGGAAGAATAGATTAATTTATGTCACCTAAAATTTTTTGAAAATCATTAAGAATTCTTAGATTTTTCTAATAAATATTTTCTGGGGCACACGAACATGCATTCCAAAACATAGACCAAATACTGAAGTGGGGACAGTCTGAATTATTTCTGTGGCTATTTTTAAGCCAGCTTCTGGCAGGAAAGTGAGAATATATTCAGAATTTTCAGCCAAAAAACTGAGGATAGTACCACAAGAAAAACAGACAATCTACCCAGAACAGTTCAAGATTTTCACACTCCTAGGCCCAGAGAAATAGTACAGTGGTTAGGGTATTTGTCTTGTATACAATTGACCTAAATTAAATCCCTGGCACTCAGTTGTCAGTCAGGTAATAATAAATGATAAATTTCCTGAGGTAAATTTACTAAATAAAGAAAATAAGTTAAATGATTCACATATTCTTTGTTTCTGTATTAATTTAATTTGTATGAATTGGAGGGTCACACCCATTGGTGCTCTGGGGATACTGCTGGGTCTGTGATTAGGGAACCATGTGAGGCCTGGGACTGAACTCATACCTCCTACATGCAAAGTATGTGCTCAACCCACTGAGATATCTCTCCTGTCTCATGGAATAATTAATCTCTCTTTTAAAAAAATCTGTCTTACTCTTTATAATACATCTTAAATGAAAAATTAGTATTATCATGGATATTAAAGAAATTAAGTTTTCTTGTTCTGTTCTGTTTATTTTAAAGGAGATACTTCATGATATTAGGGATTGCTCTAGCAGTTCTCAGGAAACCGTTCCATAAGATAATGGTTAGAATTAAAATGAATTATTTTGTTATAACACTATGATTTACCAAGATTATCATAGTATAACTGTTTTAGTCATTTGATGTTCAACATCAGTCCTACCACCAGTGAGACCTTCCCTGCACCAATATCCCGTTTCCCAGCCACCACCCCAGCCTACTTACATCCTTGCAGGCACAAATTTACTTCCTATTGTTGGGTACAACACAAAGGCAAATGGAATGACCAAAATTTAAATCAATACGCTTCCATTTGTAATCATTATTCTGTCAATGGTATTACTAAAGTCATTGTCAAGGGATTTACTGGGCTGTGGTTGGTGCTAGTTGAGTCTTTTGGAGACCAGTATGGAACTTTCCCATCAGATTTCCTGAGATCCTACTCAGATAAACTACCATATAATTTTGAGGTGCTGCATGGCCACATATGATCACGTGTTCCAGGAATAATTGGGTGGCGTGGCTGTTTAATAAATTCCGGTGTGGAGCTGGGCAGTTTCTGTCAGAGGGTGTGTCTGGGGGCTGCTGTGGCTGCAGGCAGGAAGGAGAATCTGCCCCCCACCATTTCAAGAAGGCCCAGAGTTTTCAGCCTAGACCAGAGTACCTGGGAAGACTTGGTGGCCATCATATTCTTCTGAAGTTGAGTTGTGTGGCCATATTAAGAAAGCATTTGCTCCAAACCTTTGAATCATCTCTTGAGCCCCTAGAAATTCATCTTAATTTCATAAAATGGTAAAGGGCTTTGAATAACACCCTTTGCAGTCAATAATTGCATTAAGCAAATTGGTAGAGGACACACATTACAAAGGGAAACAGAGAGCCATATAATTCCTGACACATCTTTTTCTGAAATTTAACTTCCATTCTTGATTAAATAATAAGATTTGGGGCCGGAGCGATAGCACAGCGGTAGTGAGTTTGCCTTGCACATGGCTGACCTATGTGTCCCCCAAGCCAGGAGCAATTTCTGAGTGCATAGCCAGGAGTAGCCCCTGAGTGTCACTGAGTGTGGCTGAAAAGCCAAAAAGAAAAAAAAGAAAAATAAAAATAAAAGAATGGTCAATATCTGAGCCTTGTGCGCATCATGAACTACTGGTCCCAATGAGGCTCACTGAATTAGTTTCCCTGTTCTCTCTTGGGCTGGTCTATTTTGTGACTGTGCTTGTGCTCATGTGTGTTGAAAATAGTGATATTTCCTCTGGGACAACACAAATCTGAATGCTCGTTAGTGGTAATTAGTTAAGGGAATTTAAAAATAAAGTTTTATTCCATAGGGTGATGCTATATCAATACTGAAGCCTATAAGATGTTCTTCCTTTTTACACTGAATCCTTTGACTGCTCTGTTTCCTGCCAGAGGATCCATCACAGACACTCCCAAGTTTTCCTCATGCTGATTTTTATCTGGAAGGACGGGTGGATATGTTGGGCCTGAGGAAATTACAATTCTCATTTGTTCTTTAACATTCTCTCTTTTCTCAGCTATATTCAGCATAATTGGGCTGTATTGCCTCTGTATTTTTTTAATTTTTATTTTTCACCTTTCTAAGATTTGTTAAATGCCATCTTTCTCTTCACTTCATTTTTACTCTGGTCACCCCTCTCAGACTTCCAAGTGAAGTCGCAGAGAGAGAAGGAACCATCCATGGCATGTCTCAAGTTGCCATGAAATTTGGTAAGTTAGCAACTCCACTATAAAAAAAAAAAGTGGAGTAAGCCCCTGGTTACACAATCCTATGGTTTTGTTATTGTTATTTTGTCTCTTTGTGTGTGTGTGTGTTTTTAAAACCTTGTACTACTAACTGAATAGTGGGCAATTAGATTATGATGCCAATATTTCACAGACTCAATAGCTACCACCTTAAAAGGCTTAATTCAATCAATTAAGAAAGATTATAGCTTAATACCAGTTATAGATATTTTTATTAATAAATTTATTTAAGCACCATGATTACAAACATGTCTGTGGTTGGGTTTCAGTCATAAAAACTACACCCCCCCCTTCACCAGTGCAACCTTATCACCAGCAATTCTCCCATCACCTTCTTCACCCACCTCAGCCTGTCTTCGAGACAGGCATTCTATTTCTCTCACTCACTACCATAATTGTTGGTGTAGTTATTTTTCAGAGAGAGATTTTTAAACTTCCTAATGAACTTCCTGTCCCAAGTGTAAAAAAAAAGAAGAGGTAGAATCTACTAAAATGAAAAATTTAGTAGTAATCACAGTCTTGAATAAGACAAGTATAAATTGATTAATTAACTTTTGAGAACTATGATTTTTGAATATCAACACCTTGAATTTAAACTACAACACAGAATGTCAATGAAGGAAATTTATACAAAATTCTTCTCGATTTTGCCTCTTTGTAAATAGTTAATATTGGACCACTATTTGCTTTTTTTTAAATTGTAAAATTGAAATAACCTGACCAAGGATCCAGAAGTAATGGAGAAAATGCAATGTGTGTTATTTTTCATAATAGTCAAAATATCAGTGACAAACGTAGCATACAATTAAATAACATGAGAACTTTTTTTTTTTTGTGGTTTTTGGGTCACACCCGGCAGTGCTCAGGGGTTAGTCCTGGCTCCAGGCTCAGAAATTGTTCCTGGCAGGCACAGTGGATCATATGGGATGCCGGGATTCGAACCGATGACCTCCTGCATGAAAGGCAAATGCCTTACCTCCATGCTATCTCTCTGGCCCCAAGAACCTTTTAATATTAGCACATTCTGGGAAACAAATTTTACCTGTGTTTTTCATTTTGTGAAGAAAAATGTGACTGTCTTCATCTTTTTGTTGTTTTGTTGTTGTTGCAGGAGATATAGGCCAACCTGTCAGTCTTCCAGGCTTACTCCTGACTGTGTTTTCAGGGGTCACTTCTGGCGGTGCTCAGAGAATCCATATACTGTGCTAGTTTCAAATTGGGGTTTGCTGTGTGCAAGATGTGTGTGTGTGTGTGTGTGTGTGTGTGTGTGTGTGTGTGTATTTAGAGGCTCTTTCTGGTTCTTTGTCAGAAGTCACTCCAGGCCATGCTCTGGGGGGCGACCATCCACCTATGATGTTTGGATTGAACCAGGGTTGATTGTATGCAGGGCAAGTGCATTGATCTATTTGTCTCTCTTTCCTAATATATGAAAGCAATGAGTCCATTTATAAGCAGTAAATCTTAACGTTCTGAACAACAAATAAAAATGGAGCTGCAAAATGAGTCTCTGTTTCATAACTCAGTTGTGTTGCCACACGCAGATTTAGTATAATTAAGGAGCATCCTGACTCTGGTATTGAGAGAAGATTTCTGGAGAGACCACCAGAGTGAAACCTCCAGGCTGCCCGTTGGACCAGTGATGTGATGGGGGTAGCTGGTTCCCATCAGCCTCTTGGCTTCATTGTGCTACTGATTAATGGAGCTGACGACCAGCTGGAGCTGCCTTGAAATGAGCTCAGGTAAACACTGCCAAATGGAATGTAGGGGTTCAGTTTATGAAATCTATTCATAAGATTAACATGTAAAGGGCATAATTTCTATTGTCTGGAGCTTTCTGAATTGTGCCAGGTATTAAAATCAGGCTTTCATGAATGCAAAAACTAAGCATACATACTACCACTTAGTTGCACTGCCAGCCCCCCCCCATTCATATTATTGTTATCTTTTATATTTTCAGAGATAATAAACATACAGAAGTTTACAGAAACTAGTAGAAAATAGGTAGATGGCGCCATGGAGAATTAATGACTTGTTCCTGGTCGTCATAATTTCACCCAGCTATTTTGAAAATAATAAAGAATAGGTTAAAAAAAGTCTCTGTTTTGGACTAATTTCCTTCCCAAAGGCATTCATTGTGTTCAGCTGGTATTTATCCTCCCAGTTCATTTGTACATACATACATTTTTTTATTAACCTTATAGGATTGTCAAATTTATAACTTTAGAAAATTTGAGGAAAAGACCTTACTTGAGTTTTTATATTGGTTCTCAACTATCCAGTAATAAATTTTCTGCCCATCTAGAATAGGAATTCTTATACTTTCTCTATTTCTTACTCCTTTTCACCGAAAAAAGTTGGGTGAGGGGCATAGCAGGTGGTACTCAGGATTTACCCCTGGTTCTGTGCTCTGGGATCATTCCTGGCAGTGCCATTGGTGCCAGAAGTGGCAATGGAAATTCAACCAGACTTGGTCACATGCAAAGGCATAACTTATTCAAAGTTCTATGACTCTGACTTTAAAAAGATGTTTAAAGTCACATTCTAAAGCTTATACCTAAATTATTCATTTACCACTGCTCTACCTTTATATTTGCTATGTAAGAGACAAAACCTACATATTCAAGGCAAGTGCTCTACTACTAAGAACCCCCTGGCCCACCACCATATCTGAATACTTACTTGGTTACCCCTTAGTTCTCAGCCATCCAAGGGTGGGTAACATGACCATTAGAGCATCACACCTATTTATTACCACTAGAGAAGTTGTGGTGGTCCCTGGAGTAATGACTTAGAAAATCCTAGAATGTCCAGCAAGTGTCAAAATATCCATGAATAAAGTTCTAACGCTACTGTTAGGAACTCATGGTACAATATTATTAAATTATTGTGAAGCTTTCTTAGAGCAGCAGTTGTATTTAATTATTTAGTAGTGCCAGGAATCACATCCAGGGCTTCATACATGCAAGGCAAGTGCTGTTCCACTGAGTGACACCCTTGGGTCCATGTGTCATAATTAAAACAAGTTACATGCTCCAAATGCTGCAGAGAGAGAGAATTCCCCTTTGTTCAGAAGTCTCAACTCTATGTTGTTTAGGAAAATAGGTAAGAACATAGTAGAACAAAACTATGTCTTGTCTGTAGCTCAGTTCCACTCTATAATACTTTTCAGACATTAAACCACTGGCAAATAATTGGAAGTATAAGCATCATGGAAGAGGAAAAGTCTTTCATTTCTATGAAATCATGAGGCATATAAATAAAATAACAGAGGCAGGCTTCCTGAAACTAAAAAATTCTCATGAGAATAAAATGTAAATAGGAAAAAAAGAAAAGCAATTAAAATAACTACAAATTAATTCTGTTGGGATTGAGTTTGGGAATCCCTTTACTTTGTTCTTTTTTTTTAAATCTTCATCAGGAAATATTTCAATCTGCAGAGAAGGCATCTCTTCTCAAGAGTTAAAGCACATTCAGATGTAAAACATAATAGAAAAGTTTATCACAGAGGGTTGGCATTCTCCTGGGTAGATGAAATGGGGATACACACACACACACACACACACACACACACACACACACATATATATATATATATATAAACATTCCACATGAAATTAGAAGTATGGCTAGCAACAATATTGAGGTCATATTCTTCCTTAGATTTTGTTTGATAATGTGTGCCTTCTGACTATGGGTTTCCCAGTATTCTGTTTGTTTACTCACCCAATAATGGTCAATATTTACTCCTTCCTCTGTGCTCAGAAATTACTCCTAGTAGTGCTCAGGGACTATAGAGAATGTCAGAGATCAAAATTGGGTCACGTGTGTAAGGCAAGTGTCCTATCTTCTGTGCTATCACACAAGCCCTAGTTTCCCAGAATTGCTGAGACAATATTTAGAATGAAATTTCACCTAACAGCAAGACTAACCAGTCTTGTCTCTTGATCCAGAGACACAAAGCACTATATATATATATATATATATATATATATATATATATATATATATATATATACCTTGAGTTCCAGGAGACTAGAATAACTTTAATTTTTTTTAGTTCCAAAAATGCATAATTTTAAATGTCCCTTTTCTCATAAACTAATCAGTTGTGGAAGTCATTTTTCTTATATTCTACCCAGCCCAAAAGAAAGATAAAAATAAAGTTTAAAAAAAAAAAAAAACGGGGCCGGGTAGGTGGCGCTGGAGGTAAGGTGTCTGCCTTGCAAGCGCTAGCCAAGGAAGGACCGCTGTTCGATCCCCGGTGTCCCATATGGTCCCCCCAAGCCAGGGGCGATTTCTGAGCACATAGCCAGGAGTAACCCCTGAGCGTCAAACGGGTGTGGCCCAAAAAAAAAAAAAAAAAAAAACCGGGGCTGGGCGGTGGCGCTAGAGGTAAGGTGCCTGCCTTACCTGGGCTAGCCTTGGATGGACCACGGTTCGATCCCCCGGCATCCCATATGGTCCCCCAAGCCAGGAACGACTTCTGAGCACATAGCCCGGAGTAACCCCTGAGCGTCACCGGGTGTGACCCAAAAACCAAAAAAAAAAAAAAAAAAAAAAAAAAAACCAAACTCACTGGAGTTCAGAGAGATATTACAGAAGGCTTGCAAACAACCGAGCTGGATTCGATTCCCAGCATCTCATATGGTCTCCAAGTCCCACAAGTAGTGATCTCTGTGTGCAGAGTCAGGAGTAAGCCCTGAGCACAGAGTCAGTAGTAAACCCTGAGCAGTGCCAGGTGTGACCCCAAATCAAAACAACAACAAACCTAGACCACAATTGGGAGTCTGAAAAACTCCCCAAAGCTGTGTTTGTATTTAATAATGACTTAGTACTTCCCAAAACTGACATTTCCAAGGACGCTTCCACCCCACCTTTCCTCAGTCATTTTTTTGTGGGAGCCTCTCTCTGCCCATCACAGACATTGACTTTCTTCTTGTAGATAAGACGTGGTCCCAGGGATGGACAAGGACAACACCAGCTCCTTCCAAGGCTTCATCCTGGTGGGCTTCTCTGACCGCCCCCGCCTGGAACTGATCCTCTTTATCATCGTCCTCATTTTTTACCTGCTGACCCTCTTTGGCAATGTGACCATCGTCCTCCTTTCAATCCTAGATTCCCGGCTGCACACCCCGATGTACTTCTTCCTGGCCAACCTCTCATTCCTGGACATGTGTTTCACCACTGGTTCCATCCCACAGATGCTCTACAACCTTTGGGGCCCTGATAAGACCATCAGCTACGTGGGCTGTGCCATCCAGCTCTACTTTGTCCTGGCGCTGGGTGGCGTGGAGTGCATTCTCCTGGCAGTCATGGCCTACGACCGCTATGTAGCCGTCTGCAAACCTTTGCACTATACCGTCATCATGCACCCACGGCTCTGTGGGCAGTTGGCAGCCGTGGCCTGGCTCAGTGGCTTTGGGAATTCGCTCATCATGGCACCGCAGACCTTGATGCTGCCTCGCTGTGGGCATCGGCGGGTGGACCATTTCCTCTGTGAGATGCCAGCGCTCATTGGTATGGCATGTGTTGATACCATGGACCTGGAGGCGCTGGCATTCGCCTTGGCCATCTTCATCATCCTGGCACCACTCATTCTCATCCTCATGTCCTATGGGTATATTGCTCGGGCAGTCCTGAAGATGAAATCGGCTTCTGGCCGCAAGAAAGCCTTCAACACCTGTAGCTCCCATCTCATTGTGGTCTGTCTTTTTTATGGCACAATCATTTACATGTACCTACAACCTGCAAACACATATTCCCAGGATCAGGGAAAGTTCCTTACCATCTTCTACACCATTGTCACCCCGAGTGTTAACCCTCTGATCTATACACTGAGGAACAAAGATGTCAAAGAGGCTATGAAGAAAGTGCTCGGAAAAGCAAGTGCAGAAATTAAATAAAAATAAAGTTGGAAATTATCTTGTGAGTCTAATAGTCAATAAAGAGATGCTCTGATACCAAAATCATAGAGGCATTTGGTGTCAAATGAATGTTAGATTGAAAAAAATTCCTGGTGGTAAGCACCTATCTGTACATTGACCTGACTCAAGCATTCGTCTCTCATGTGCTGCAAGCCAGGAACAAATCATGACCTGTGGGGCTGGGAGATAGCACATGTGAGGTCTCAATTTTTATCTCAGGCACTGAGATCCCCCTACAACCATCACCAGACCTGTCAACTCTGTACCTGCTGGTGTCCTTCTCTCATAACTATTAGGCTACTGTTAGCCCCTGAGTCCTATTGGGGGTGACTCCAATTATAATAAATAAACATGAGAAAACATGATCTTTGACTGTCAGATACCTATAAATGAATGTAGACTGGAAATTTTGTACCCTAGCTGATATTTGTCAAAATATAAATACTTAGCAGGTTCTCAGTATACATAAAGAGATGAACTTTGGGGGAGAACAAAAAAGCACTAAAATTTCCCCTTTAGAAGCTCTAATGTGCTTCCATAGCGCTAAATAGAATCAAAACCAAAACAAAACTGTTCAATAGTCTAATTATTATTACCCCCAACACCAAACATAGCTGATTTAGAGCCTGTGTATTTGGAATCTCTAATAGTGCTGACTTTGGTGATATTTATGTTTGACTTTAGAAGGTAACAGAGGTTGAAAGAAAATGGAGACCATGAGACCTTTGCTTTATCTAGAATTTTTTTATTCATATTCAGTAATTTTAAAAACACTTTGTTAGTACAAAAAAGGCTTCTTGCTTAAAATGCTTGGACATGATTTATCTCCACTTTCTCCCACCCCTTCTCGACTGGCCACTAGTTTCAGCTCTGCTGCATCCCAGGATGCTCCCTCTCCTGCTCTGAGACTAGAAGTCCCCCTGAGCTCTCTCTGTGATTCTATCAGGTCCCTTACTCCCCCTGATATGAAGCATCTGTCTATGAAAATTCCTCACAGGGCAGCAGTAGCTGCAGCAATCAGTAGGCAAAAAATATCAGCCTGATTCCAGGAACTATTAGGAGCACTTGATCACTACTCCTGCTCCCTGGAATCCAGAGCTTTGTCCAATACCAGTCATATTGGCCACTTTGACCTCTGTCCAGCAGGGGTCATCTGTTGCCTGTCATCATTCAGGGGCAAAGAATGAGATAAACAAATATGTGAAGAGATAAACAAAAACACATGAACTCTCCAAACTTTCATGTCACCTGGGTGGTCAGCCTTGAGCTCATGGGCTTTTATTTTTATTTATTTTTATTTTTTATTTTTTAATTTTTATTCTATACAATACAATACTTCTCACTCACCTCCATCAGATGAACCATTTTTTAAGTTCACAGAGACTTTAAGGACAATTCTTAAGCACAGTCCTTAAACACTCAATAGCAGAGGTTGGGGTATTTCACAAAGCCTAAAAATAAAAGTCTAGCCCTATTCTACTTTGGTCCATGCTGCCTCTACATCTAAAAGACCCTAAGTGTCTATTTATTTGCTCTTACATTTGTAGATTTCTTTTTTCTTTTTACCCCCAGCAGTTTTGGGGGGTTACTCCTGACAGTGCTTGGGGGACCATATAGGATGCAAAACCCAGGCTGATAGTGTGTAAGATGAATGCCCTACCCACCATGCTATCACTCTAACCTATTGATTTCTTTCCTGCTACTATATTTTTTCCTAGGTGAATATTTGCAAACCATTGCATTCTAGGACCTAAACTTTTTTCACCTAGAGGCATATCTCATCCTTGTAATATCATTGTTGTTGTTGTTGCTAACACCCACAAAGAACCAGAGATATCAACCAACAAAGGAATTTTGCTGTTTCTACAGCTGGGGATAGACATGTTGGTAAATCCTCGAGTACTTTAGAACTTTCAACACATCCTGTGCGTTTTCAGGGCAATGATCCTGACATGGTTTCACTAAAGTGAGGCAGAGAAACTCAATAAATATGGAAAAAATAGTGAATTCATGGAATGGATTCTATGGAATGGAACAAAAGGGACCATATTATTCAGTAGTAAGTTTCACCAGCAGAAGGAGGAAAGCTAATGCTTCAATCAGTGGCCTGATGACAAAGCACATGATATCAGCAGTAAATAAGTAATTATAGAAAAGGGATTTGGGAGGTGAGAGAGGATTTGCTTTTTTGTGTCATAGCTGAATGCTCAGGGATCACTTCTAGCATTGTTCATGAAACCATACCAGGTTGGCCCCTTTCAGCTGGTCCAGAAAGAAATATTTTTCATAAAGAAAAATGTAGAGTATTTAATGGAGAATAGCAAGAGGGACAACCTCAGCAGTATAGAAATCCCAAAAAGAGAGGGAAAATTTGTTGGTAGAAGAGATGCTGAGAATTTCCCCAGTCTATGGGAAGAGACGTATACAGTGATCCAAGGGAGGTCAAAAAGTAACAAACACAATAAACTCAAAACAATACCAAGACACACTATCATCAAAGTGGCAAGAACCAGAAAGATGGACCCCTCACAGTGTCAACAAAGTCTATTATCCTCTAAGGATCAAAACCTTATTTATTGCTTCATCAACTGATGTACCTTATTTTCAGTTTGAATTATTACAAATATAAAAAATTCACTATGAGTTTTTGTATAGAAATATAATTCCATTTTTTTGTGATAAATAATTTAGGGGTAAGGAACTGAGAGTTAGGACAGTGGATGAGGTGATATCTTGCATGTGACCAACCCAGGTTTGAGCCTTGACGCTCTATATGGTTTCTGGATCCCCATCAGGAATGAATGATCCCTAAGCACATAACCAGGAGTAAGTCCTTGGTACCAATGAATTTGGCCCCCAAAACAAATAAACAATTAAATAATTTAGGGATAGAAATACTAGGTTGAATGGCATGTGTTTATCCAATTTCTCAATAGTTTATCAAACTTTTCCAAAGCAATTATACCATTCTATTTTCTTTCCAGAAACATACAAGATTCTAATTTCTCTTCACCTGCACCGAGATACTATTTAATTTTTGGAGTCAAATAATCCTTGAGTTGTGCAAATAGTAATACTTATTGTGGTTTTAATTTGCACATGCTATATGATTAATGACAATTAGTATACTGCTTATCTTTTTATTATAAAGTTGAAAGTTCCTTATATAGTGAGAAAATAAATATTTGTTGTTTAAGCCAAAAAGTTCTTTATGTATTACATATATGAACCCTTTATTAGATATGTGTTTAACTGTTATATTTCCTGAGTCTGTGAACTTTTGCTTCATTTCAATTATTTTTATTTTTTGATAAAACTTTTTATTGATTCTGGGGCCAGAACAGTGGTGCAGTGGTAGGGCATTTGCCTTGCATGTGGCTGACCCAGGAAGGACCACGATTTGATCCCCCGGTGTCCCATATGATCCCCAAGCCAGGAGCGATTTTTGAGCACATAGCCAGGAGTAATTCCTGAGCATCACCAGGTGTGCCCCCCCCAATTTTTTTTTTATTGATTTTCACTAGCTAAAAATATGATATAAACTTCAGAAGTATCACTCAATTTTATCCATATAAACATCTCATTCCACCAACCATCAATATTCTAGTGCCTTTCCCATGATCAGACTGACCAGCCTCCACATCCTTTTCTCCAATTGCCCTCTCCCCTTTGCCTATGTTGTTGTGATTTGTTAGTTTCTTTGCTTTGGCAATTTTTATTCCACTGGGTAGAGCAATAGTACAGAGGGTATGTCATTTGCCTTGCACAAGGCCAACCTGAACTTGGTCCCCCAGCACTGCCAGGAATGATCCCTGAGGGCAGAGCCAGAATTACTTAGAATTTCCAGGTGTGCAACAAAAACAACAAAAAGTATTGTACATATGAGAAAAACCATCTAGTAATTGTCTTTTTCACTTACTTTGTTTTGAAGATGCATTATGTGTAGATACACAATAAAATATTACTCAGCTATAAGAGACAAAAGGATAAAACCTTGCCACTTGCGACAAGGATAGACCTTGAGGGAATTACACTGTCAGAAAAACAAATACTGCGTTCTCTCCTAAGTGGAGTAAAACAAAAACAAAAACAAAAAAGCCCCCAACCAATCAACTACATGGTTTTCTAACAATGGAATGGCAGTTACCAAGGAGAAAAGTAGGGGCTGTTGGGAAAAACCACTGATGAGGTAGGCTAGATGGTCTGACAGAAACTAAAACTTTGGTGATGGTATCAAACAGTTGGTGATGGGTAGGACTACAGCCCTCAAACTTTGACGGTGCTATATAAAACAATGGTTTGTTAACCTCAAAGTAAAATAGATTTTTATTGGCTATGGACAGAAAAAAATGTAAGCAGGTTAAACCACAAGATCCAGGTTCCATTTCTAGCACCACAAGTTTCCTGAGCATTGCTGGGAATAGTATTGAAGACCCACCAACAATTGCTTGGGTAGTCCCACAGACCCACAGCAGTGGTTTGGGCCCTAGAATGGAATTGCTGACCTGATGATTGGGTAAGAAGTTGCTCCAGGCTCCCTGAGCATCTCTTGGGAGCTCTCAACCCCCAAGTTACCTATGCCTTTAAATATAAATAGTTTTTTTTTTTCTCAAAATGCTGCCATTGTAAATTTACATTTCTATTCATTGAGTAACTACTAGGTGCTAACACTTGCTAATAATAAAAAGTGAACAAATATTTTTTTGGGAAAAGTCAAAAAGTAAAGTAGAAAATAATGAGCAGTTAACCAAAACAAAAGAATCCATACTTCAGTATTGATCTTTTTCTCATCTTTTAAGAGAATGCAATTTTTTGCATATGGTCTAAGGTCTTCATTCTTCCCTTTCTCTGGATTGTGTGAGATGCTTTTAAACAGATAACATGCATTTATTTCCCAAGTATCTTTCATAAAGCCTACAAATATGACTGATGAAAAAGGTCCTCCATTCCCAGAGCAACACTGCACCAGACGCTCTTACTGAAATGATTGCTGAGTAGTAAGGAGAGAACCAAACAACAAAGCGGTTGACTCTAAGTAGCTCTCCCAGAAACTCCACTAAATCCCTGTTCAATGAAATACAGTCCCAAAGCGAGGAAGATAATCTATGGCGAGGCTGGGAAATGTCACCATGAGAATGATAGAACTGTGTCAACTCCCAGAGATACCAAGTGGCTCAGGGAGGCGAGGGCAAAACATGGGGACTAGAGTAGACTTGTGTTCAATCCCTTTGCAATCAGCCCTAATTGAGAGCTTCTCCAAGACAGGTAACCCAAGAGATTGCTCCATTTGGTGAATTACTGTGAAACTCTTTTGAAACTTTTTAATAGCTGTTAGGCAGCTTGGAGAGAACATGGTAATCAGGTCTGCTCTTTCAAGAACCAAATCCCTGTGGACCTGGAGAAAACAAGATCATTGTTACCAGTTAGCTTCATTCTAATTATCATTCTAATGAGATCTCCAGGGGCCTGTTCTTGGTAACTTCTCTGTAAAGAACTTCTGAGGGTGAAAAGCATTCTCTTCCCTTCTAGTTTTAAATATTACTCATTGAACTCATCATCCAAAATCCCTTAGGATACTCCACAGGGAATCAGAGTAAGGGCTTGCAGCCATATTTCAATGTTACCTAAGAGCAGAATAATGTAAGAAAAAACTCCTATCTACAGATCCAAATACTTCTCATAAATTCTCTGGTCTTTGATAACTATCTTGCCTTTCTCATATCTTTTTATTTGTTTGTTTGCTTATTAATAATTTATTTAAGCACCTTGTTTACAAACATGCTCATAGTTAGGTTTTATCATCTCTTTTTGAGCATAATTTATGAGTCAATTAATGATTAGCAGACTTCTTTTAAAAAGTAAGGAAATAAGAAATATCAATTCAAAATCCTGTTCTTACATAGTCAACTTTTGAGAGGGCATCCTGCTTCCGTGCTTAGGGACCAGGCAGACTGAATCCAAGTCTCCTGAATATACCTCCTGCTTCAACTCTTTGAGCTACCTTGCCAGTCCTACAAAACAGCGGCTGGAGAGAAAGTACAGAGGCCAAGAAACTTGCTTTGCAAGTAGCTGACCAGATTCCCAATCCCCAAGACCACCTGGAGAGACCCTTGAGAACAAAGCCAGGAGGAGGTTCTGTAAAGGGGGCGCACTTGACCTCGGTAAACACTGTCATAACAAGCTAAGCCCCGTGTTTATGTCTCTGTATGTCTCTGGAGCTGAGAGTTGCTGTGTCCTGTTTCAAACCCCGCTTCGAAAAGCTATGCATTGCAAAATGTGCTCATTGTAGCCATTAATCCAGATGTCATTTCTGATTAAAAAATCATCTCAAATTATTTTATATATTTTTGTTTTGCAGGTTAAAGTTTTTTTTTAATAAAGATACTATTTACAGTTGCATGGGGGAGGTGTGAAAAATGTTTTCTTATTCTTAGGGGAGCATGGCAGAAAATAATCGAGAAGCACCGATATAGAGGAATATGCCAATACATAATAGGAACTGTTAGATTTTTATCAATCAAATTGTGATTTGATCTCACTCCTAAACATTTTTTACTTTAGTTTTGAAATATTTTTTCTACATATCAATTTGCAAAAGAGGCAAAATTATTTTCTACCAAACTTCTGGGTGTTGTGAAGAAATAATGAATGGTGAATTTTAATTATCTAACTGCATTAATGAATATGAGAGATCTGGAGAACCCAGGATCAATATGGCTGTGTCACTAAGACAGACCCATTAGTTCTATAAAATCAATAATCTTTATGATTTAGGAATAAGATGCAAAGATACATCTTTGTAGGCTAAGATTGTTCTAAGATCAAACCTAAATATTAAACTCAAGCATAATCATTTTAATTGTGCCTATAATTTTATGTAGCTCCTTTTTAAATAAAGTAATATTGCCTTATGATATAAAATTTCAGGCGTGTTCCACTTATAAATCAACATATGTTGTAAGAGACAGAGAGGGCCATTTTTTAGTAATCAAGGAATATATACATCAGGAAGAAATCACACTCCTAAGCATATAGGCAGCCAATGAGGGACCAGAAAAATATTTAAAACAACTGCTAATAGAATTCAAAGAAGGCATTGATAGCAACAAAATAGTAGTAGGAGTCTTTAATGCTACTCTATTACCTCTTGATAGATGAACCAGATTAAAACTCAGCAAGAAAATACTAGCTTTAAATGAAGAAATTAAAGAAGGGGTTAGTAGATATATAGATATATAAATATGTGTGCTTTTTATCCTCAAACAGCTGAATCCACATTTTTGTTTTTTTTTTGGTTTTTGGGTCACACCTGACAGTGTTCAGGGGTTACTCACTAGCTCCACATTCAGAAATCACTCCTGGCAGGCTCGGGGGACCATATGGGATACTGGGATTCAAACCAATGACCTTCTGCATGAAAGGCAAGTGCCCTACCCCCATGCTATCTCTCCGGTCCCCTGAATCCACATTCTTTTCCAATGAATATGGGACATTTGCCATGACAGACCACATGCTTGGACACAAAACATACCTTCATAAAATAAAAAAGATAGAAACTGTATAAACTATTTCTCAGACCATGATACACTAAAAATAGAAGTTAATCACAAGCAGAAGTAGTGATATAATTATAACACCTGGAAATTAAACAGCTACTAACAGTGGTCCAGAGAAGAAATCATAAAGGAACTCAAAAAATTTCTGGAAACAAATAAGAATGAAGATACAAGCTGTCAGAATTTGTAGAATACAGCAAAAGTGGTGTTAAGAGGAAAGTTTACAGCTCTGCAAGCATTCATCAGGAAGAAAGAAAAGTCCCACATAAATTACTTGACTGCACTTGAGAAATTGAATAATGAGCAACAAAAGGAGATGAAAACAGTCAGGATGAAGGAAATAATATAATTTAAAGCCAAAATTAATGAACTCAAATACCAAACAAACAATCCAAATATTAATACAACCAAATTTGTTTCTTTGGAAAAATAAACAAGATCGATAAACCAGTATCAAAAATCACAAAGGGTCAGGAGCGATAGCACAACTGTGAGGTGTTTGTTTTGCAACCAGCCAACCTAGGATGACCTGGGTTCAATTCCCAGCATCCCATATGGTCCCCCTGAACCTCTCAGGAATGATTTCTAAACACAGAGACAGGAGTAACCCCCGAGTGCCACTAGGTGTGGTCCCAAAACAAAAAGAAATCATAAAGAAAAACTGAATCACAAATGAAAGAGGATGTCACAACAGACACTACAGACATTAAAGAATAAGAATAATTTGAGATTACGTTGAGAATATTTATGTCACAAAACGAGATAACATCTATAGAAGAAATAGATAAATTCTTGGGCTCCTATGAACTATGAACCAAGGTAAAGTGGAGTAACTGAACAGACCTTTTATACTATTGAGGAAGTTGAAATGGTAATCAAAAGGCTTCCCAAAAGCAAAAGCCAGGGAAAAGCCAGGGACAAATGGATTCACTAGTGAATTCTTTCAAACCTTTAAAGAGGACCTACTGCCAATTCTGTTTAGGATCTTTCATAAAATTGAAAAGACATAAACACTCTCAAATTCTATGAAATTAACATCACCCTAATACCAAAAGCAAAGACATCACAAAAAAAGAGAGAGAGAATTACAGGTGAACACAGATTAATTGAATACAGATTATTATACTACCAAAAAAAAAGATTATTATACTAGGAAATAGAATACAATGATTCATTAAACAAGATTTTATATCAAGACCAAGTAGTATTTATCCCAGATATACAAGGATGGTTTTACATACCATTTAATATTTTAATGTTAATCAGTATAATATACCACCTAACGTGTCAATTATTCTGCTGTCAATTATAATTTTTATTCTGCTGTCATAATTAATATGATTGACATGATAATGATGACATACCATTTAATAACACCAAAGACTCAATTATCACCAACCACAGCCCAGAAAATCCTTAAACACTGACATTATTAACACTATGCAGAGATATAACAAACACTTCAAATTGACTTTTGTTGATCTAACTTTTGATAATTCCATTTGCCTTTATGCTGTAGCAAAAAACATGAAGTAAATTTGTGCCTGCATGGAGGCAGGCTAAGCTAGTGAATAGGAAACTGGAGTCACTGGTGAAGGGATGGTCACATTGGAGGTGGGATTAGTGTTTGTACATTTAATGCCTTAAATGAGTAGTATGAACAACTTGGCAAAGCAGCTGCTATAATAAAAATAAGAAAAAAAGAGTTCAGTGTATGTTTTCCTCTATGTACTTTATGCTTTCAAGTCTATATAAAGTTATTTTTTTTACTCATTTTGACTTGATATTTGTATATGGTATTAAAATAGTTGAGTTCTTTTTTGTTGTGTAAATGACTAATTTTTCCCTATACCACTTGTTGCAGAGGCTTTCCTTGCTACACTTCATATTTTTGCTCCTTGATCAAAATTAGCTTATCTTATGACTGAGGGTCTATTTCAGGATATTCAATCTATTCCACTAATCTGAGGGTCTAGTATTCCAAAATCATGCTGTTTTAATTATTACTGATGTATAGTAGAATTTGAAGTTGGGTAAAGTGATGCCTACCATTTTCTTTTTTATTTCTTCAAGAATTGCTTTAGATAATCATAGAGATTTTAGTTCCATCTGAATTTCAAGAGTAATTGATCTATTTTTTTTAAATGTTATGGGTATTATTAAAGGAATTTTACTAAATATGTACAATGCTTTGGGACTTGCTGCCATTTTAATGATGTTAATCTTTGCAATTCATAAACTGGGGATGTTTTCTACTTCCTTGTGCCCTCTTTTGTTTCTTTATTTTTTAGTTTTTTGGGTCACACCCAGAAGCACTCAGGGGTTACTACTGGCTCTACACTCAGAAATCGCTCCTGGCAGGCTCAGGGGACCATATGGGATGCCAGGATTCAAACCAATGACCTTCTGCATGAAAGGCAAACGACTTACCTCTATGCTATCTCTCCGGCCCTTTTTTGTTTCTTAAAGCAGTGTTTTGTAGTTTTCTTCGTTTAGGTCTTTGGCTTCTTTAGTTAAGTTTATTTCAAGGTACTTGATTTTCTGAGGTATAATTGTAAATTGCATTGATTTCAAATACCTTTTCTCTTATTATTTGTATAGAAGAAAACTATAAATTTTGTGTATTAATTTCATAGTTTCCACTTTATTATACAAATTTATTGTTTCTAAATACTTTTTGTGAAGCCATTAGGATTTTTTAGACATAGTATTATGTCAACAACAAAGAGTAAGAGCTTGACTTCATTCTTTCAAATCTGAATGCACTGGCTATATTTTTCTTGCCTAATTACAATGGCAAGTACTTCCAATACTATATAGAATAGAAGTGATGAGAGGGGGCAACCTTGTCTTGTGCCTTATCTTAGAGGGAAGGCTTTTAGTTTTTCCACATTGAGTATAATGTTTTTGTGGGTTGTGGTAAATAAATTGGACTATATTGAGTCAAATTTCTTTTAATATTCTTCTTTTTGTTGAGTTTTTATTATTAGTGGGTGCTGAATCTTGTTAGATGCATTCTCTGCATCTATTGATATGATCAAATAAAATTTTTTTACCAACCTGGTAGTGCTCAGGGGTTACTCCTGGCTCTGTGCTCAGAAATTACTCCTGGCTTGGGGGACCATATGGGTTGCCTGTTGATTGAACCTGCATCCATCTTGGATCAGCTACATGCAAGGCAACTGCCCTACCACTGTGCTGCCAAACCAGCCCCATAATTTTTTATTTTATTGGATTGTATAAAAATCATGACAATAAAATCCCGCTGATTTAATTAATTAACATGTTGATTAATATAAAATGGCATAGCCATTTTTATCTAGAAAGAACTCTTCATGACACAGAAACTGAAGGAATCTTTGGGGATGCACTGACCAACACCACTGACCAAGCAAGTGGAAGCAAAGATAAACAAATGGGACTACATTAAATCAAGAAGCTTCTACAACACTAAGGAAATGGTGACTGGACTACCCACAAAATGGAAGAAACTATTCATCCAATGTCCATCTGATAGTGGGTTAATATCCAAAACATATAAGGTACTGGGAGGGCTTAGCAAGAAAAATATATCTAACCTCATCCAAAAATGGGGGAAAGAAGTGAACAGACATTTCCTCAAAGAAATACAGATGGCCAAAAGGCACATGATAAATGATCCACATCATTAATTATAGGAGATACAAATCAAAATACAATGAGATATCATTTCACACCACAGAGACTGGCACACACCATAAAGAACAAAAATAGTGCTTGTGTGGGTGTGAGAGAAAGGGACTGGTGGGAATATAGATTAGTTCAACCGTTTTGGAAAACAATATTGACTTAAAACTAGAATTTGAGCAATATCGCTCCTAGAATATTCCCTCAAAGCCCCAAAATGCATTGCAGAAAGGCATTTTCACTCTACATTCACTGCAGCACTATTCACAATAACCAGAATCTGGAAACAATCCAAGCACCATTGAGAACTGATGAGTGGATAAAGAAACTGTGGTAAAGCTTCACAATGGAAGACTACACAGCTGTTAGAAAAATTAAAGTCATGAAATTTTCTTATACATAGACATGAAGAGTATCATGCTGAGTGAAATGAGTCAGAGGAGAGAGAGGAACAGACATAGAATGATTGCACTTATTTGTGGTATATTAAAAAAAGTATGGTAATGTACAAAAGCAATAGAAACAAAGGCCAGGAGAACCGATCTATGACAGAAAGCTTGTCACAAGTGGGGACGAGTGGGGAGACTGCAGTTAGGACAGAGAAGCAACCACTATGACAATGAATATTGGAGATGATCACTCTGGACAAAAACTGGGTGCTGAAAGGAGGTAAAGTAATGTTCATAATACCTTTACAGTAAAATTATTGCAAACCACAATGCTTAAAAGTAGTAAAGAAAAAAGAGAAGAAAAGTGACTGCCAGAGGCAGGCTGGTCAGGGGAGGAAAATGGGGACATTGGTAGTAGAAAATGTGCACTGAATGTTGGAATATTGTATGACTGAAATTCAATAATGAATAAATTTGTGACTATCTCACAGTGCTTCAATTAAAAAAATTAAACAATAATTATGTTTGTATCTCAAATGTCTCAGGCCCTGGGTTTCTTTAATATTATCTGATTTAGAGATACAATAAACCATTATGCCCAAATTTACTTTAAAATTACAAGATTTCTTTTAGGGCCCGGGCTCTCATGTACTTCATAAGTGGCCTGCCTCCTCTCCTGGAGACAATAACTTATTAGGTTTACTGTGAGGTATGCACCCTAACTCCTATGTCATCTTCCTGACAACAGATCTTATTAACTATCCATTTGATCCAAACATCTTGTGATCTCTCTATTTGTAAACACATCGGTTATGTTACTCATATGCACATTTCCATATCTTCTTTATAGGTTACGTGAAGATTTTCATGAAGTCATGAATCTTCTAGAAGCTAAGATAATGCTTCTCCTTGTAGATAACTTGCCATTATTTTCTATAAAAAAAATTCTCTTTTAGGGGCTGGTGGGATGGTACAATGGGCAGGGTTCGAGCCCCAGCATCCCATGCACTTACAAGAATTATTCCTGAGCACAGAGCCAGATGTGGCCCAGAAACGAAAACATATTTTTTTTTTCTTTTTGGACACCACGAGTTACAATGCTGCAAATGACTGTTCTGTGCATTCAGTGTTTCTGACACCTCCCCCTTGCAGATTTTTCCTCTCCACACACCCCACTGCTCCATCCTCCCAACCATCACCATGGTAAACTCAGGTCTGTATGCCCTTACTTTTTAAGTTATATAAAATAATAATTATCATTCAAATTTAGTTCTAGGTTTTAGAACTTTATGCACCCTTTTTGGTTTTTAACATGGACTTTATTTTTCAGTAAAGAATAATAGGAAAAACACAAATTGCGGGGCTGGAGAGATAGCATGGAGGTAAAGTGTTTGCCTTGCATACAGAAGGAAAGTGGTTCAAATCCCAGCATCCCTTATGGTCCCTTGAGCCTGCCAGGAGCGATTTCTGAGCGTTGAGCCAGGAGGAACCTCTGAGCGCTGCTGTGTGTGACCCAAAAAAACTAAAAACCAAACAAACAAAACACAAATTGCATATTTACTGAAGGTTAGATAGAGCGGAATCATACCTTGGCTCTTTTTTGTGGGGAGCACACTTGGCAATGGTCAGAGCTTACTCCTGGCTTTGTGCTTAGTGATCATCATTAGCAGAGTCCTGAGAATAATATTTGATGCTATATAAAACCCAGGTTGGCCCAGTGCAAGCCAAGTGCCCCTACCTGCTGTGCTATAGCTCTCAAATCTATTCTATTTTAAAAGTGTGTACTTGCATAAGCTCCTTGTCCTCTTTGATTCCTCAGTTATTTAGCTCTACCCCCAACTATCACATACTCAATCTAATTTATTCCAAGATGATAAATGCACAGAGATATTGTGAGTATGTGCTAAATACAAAGGACTATGTCATGCTTAGAAAAATAAACAGGAGCTGGCTTTTAGGGGGGAATACTTATGTGACATAATTGAGATGTGCTACTTGAATGAAGAAGTGAAATACATTATAATAATCATATTTGGGCAAAACTGGGGCTCCTGAACTTATCATGGCAGAGTATCTCTCTGAAAAGCACATTCTGAGTGTCAGTGACAGCAAAAACTAAACCTAAGCTCATTTCCTTATAGCTACAGAATGATTTCTTTGGTCACCAAGGTAGTGCATAGAGGTTAGAATTACCTTTGATTTTTCTGTTGGTTCCACAAAACATTTACTTAACTCCGTCCATTTCAAAAATAAAGTCATCTGATTAAATAAAATACTGCATTCTCAAGTGCCATAGTAATGACTGAAATCAGAATTATTTTGATAGGCTCCTCCTAATGATGGAATTACCTGGAACATCTCAAAAGTACTAATATTAAAATACTAAATTGGAAAAAGAAGAGAAAGACAATATACAGTAGCAAAATGAGTATGATGGTCAAGTGACTACTTACAACATTCTCTTAACTGTTTTATACACACACACACACACAGAAACACACACACGCACACACACACACACACACACACCATTAAAATCAAGATTTTAAAAGAGCACAACCAAAGTCTGCTTGGATCAAAGGGACTTCCTGCTATTTCTCTAGCAAGTAAGTGTCCTAAACAAGTCCAACCAATTTATCTCTATTTAAATACCAAAATTTAAAAGCCAGAAAATAAAGATTATAATGAGAAAGCTGAAGTGCAATCACTCATGGGGATTAAGCAGATTAATCAAGTCAAAAGTTGGGCTCAGGGGGCTGGAGTGGTGTCGCAGTGGTAGAGCATTTGCCTTGCAAGCAGCTAACCCAAGACAGACCTTGATTTGATCCCTGGTGTTCCACATGGTCCTCCCAAGCCAGGAGCAATTTCTGAGCACATAGCGAAGAGTAACCCCTGAGTGTCACCTGGTGTGGCCCAAAAACAAAAACAAAATAAATTGGGCTAAGGTACATATGCCTAACACTCAACTATCAATAAGTTGTGATTCACAGTTTTTTTAACTAAATATTTTCATTAAAAAATAAGTAAATACAAAAAGATAAGGAAGAAAGGTTAGGGCACTTTTAGTCAATCCCTCTCTGGAGACCCAAAGGCTTTGCACAAAAGTGACTAAAATAGGACTGAAAGAGAGATGTTTCTAGACTTCCTGATCCAGGGGTCCACATGGACCATAGTACACAATTCATTAATAAAGCCCAAATATGAGCAACAGTTAAACTCAGAGAATATCAAACTGTAAGAGCCAGTAAGATTATAAAAGTTTACAAGTGAAAGCAACATCGTGAACTCAGACCACAAAAGGAGTGAGGTCATAAAAACTTCTAAAATTTGGGGGACTGAGAGATCATATGGTGGATAGGGCTTTTGTCTTGGAAGCAGCTGGCCCAAGTTTTATTTCTGGCACCACATATGGTCCCCCAAACCCAAGAGGGGTGATCCTTGAGCACAGAGTAAGTCATAAGCCCTAAGCACTGCTGATGTGGCCCAAGAGTAAAACAAATGTTTTGAATAAAATTTATAACTTATTAAACATCATTGTTTCAGTGTCATTCTCCTAGTTTGGATAGTGGCCTATGGCTTTTGCCAAATTTTATCACTGAGAAAAGTCAGATGGGGGAAGGAGTGAGGAGTAAAATAGAGAAGAACAATGAGTTTTGAACACTGATTGGCCCATGAGCAATGTGAAGGGATATTGATATTTTAGTAGTGACTGTGGTGTGGTAACAGATAGTCGGAAGAGCCGTACCTCTGAAACACAATGTGTTGGTAACTAATGTTATTTCAAGTTAAGAAAGGATTCTAAGAGGTTTGAGTGATAGTAGGTAGTATTTGTTTTGTATATATTTGACCCAAGTTTAATATTTGCACCCATATGGTTCCTCTGAACCCTCCAGCAGTGATCTTTGAGCTCAGAGCAGGGAGTAAGTCCTGAGCACCATTTGGTGTAGCTCAAAAACCAAATATATTTGCGTGTATATATATATGTATATATATATATATACATACATACATATGTATATATATAAAGTTAGAATATTGAAATGTGCTTTATATGAAGAAGCTGTGTCTTCTTTATCAAAAAAAAAAAAAAAAAAAAAAAAAGAACGGCTGGGCTCAGGTGTTACTCCTGGCTCTTCGCTCAGAAATCACTCCGGGCAGGTTCAGGGGACCCTATGGGATGCTGGGATTCGAACTGACATTGGTTCGAATTGCAAGGCAAACGCCCTACCTCTGTGCTATCTCTCTGACCCCTTTATCAAACGTTTTATAGATGTTTTGTCTGTCTGGAGAACACTTCTTCCTAGTATTATAAAACCAGTCTGTGGATAAGAAAGGTCATGATTAATCCATGGAATTAAGGTAAAAGTTAATTGAAAAATGTGTAAAGACACTTTATGTGAAATATTCGATTTTTCCTACTGCATCATAGAGATAGATGGATAGAGATAGATAGATAGTTTCTGATAGTGGACTGCTTTCCTTTCCAGAATGTTTAAACAGAAATCAGGGAGAGCCCAGGAGATGGCTTAAAGCAGTGTTTTTCAATCTTTTTGTACAAAGGCACACTTTTTCATGAAAAAAAAAAATCACGAGGCACACCGCCATTAGAAAATGTTAAAAAAAATTAACTCTGTGCATATGTTGGCTATATATAAAATAATTCTCTTGAATAGAAATCAAATAAAAGAAATTACTTTATAATTACTTTATTATGAAATCATAAAGTATTTTAGAATCGTTCATATTTCTGTTTACTTACTCAGTGCAAAACCCAGGCCTATTTGGCTGAACTATTTGGCTGTTATTTTGTCAGGAATCGAAGAAAGAGACACAAGTAGCTCTTCGTCAACAGCTCTCAATCTCTCTCTGTCTTTAGTTTTTATACTTCTTAACATGCGCTTCTGCTCACAGTTAGACCAATCAGGCTGAAGCCGCATGTTATGGATGAGATTGAAATTTTTCCCACGACACACCAGACAATATCTCACAGCACACTAGTGTGCTGCGGCACAGTGGTTGAAAAACGCTGGGCTTAAAGGGCTGAGTGTAGGCGTTGCATGCAGGAGGAGGAAGTTTGTTGCTCAGCAGTGTACGGCCTCTGACCTCTGCTGGGAGGGACCCTGAACACTGATCCTCAAATAGCCTCTGAGCACCGTCAGATATGTCCCCAAAAGAAAAAAAATATCAATAACAAATAACAGAAGAGAGGCAAATGTCTTTATTCTTTAAGCCACTCTAAATAGACACATGTAGGGGAAATAGTAAGACTGCCTGAGCCCAGACAGAATAGACTAGATATCAGAGTGCTGGAAAGAACAGACTCTCCTGTGGGCTGGAAACAGGGCTGAATCCCAAGCAAGAAACCTCGAGTATTTTTCTTTAACCTTCTTGTTATAATTGTCAGTGGTCTGATAGAGCAAAGTGTGCCATCACTCCATCTGGGGGAATTGGGGCCAACAGTAAATGAAATCTGCGGTGCCCTTACTTATCTGAGTGGGTGAGAAAACCTGCTAGATTCATGCATTCTAGACCCACATGGTCTCAGAAGTTCCTATGTTTTCCACAATTGGGCAAAGTTCTATATAAATGGAAAGAAGGGAACAATAGCTAGGGGAAAAAATAAGGAGCAAATAGTATAGACCATAGGGGAATTGTATTCTCACCATATTACATTGAGGGAGACTCAGAGCAAGAAAACAGAATGTCTCTTAACTCCATATATTGAAGCAGGGTCAGGAAGACATTATAGCAGGAAAGAAGCTTGTCTTGCAAGTGGTCAAGCCAGGTTTGATCCCTGGTACACCATTTGGTCCTTGAGCCCCTTTGGGAGTAAACCCTGAGCACAGCAGGGTGTGGTTCCCCCCCAAAAAATTGTATCAGGGGCCTTAAAAAGTGAACTCAGGTCATTAAGAGATCACACTTTTGGAATCCTGGAGAGAATTCATGGAAACCTGCAGACCTGAGTGGTCTCGGGCCAGGAGACCATCTCAGACAATGGAATGACAGACTGAAATGTTAGTAACAATTACACAGGGTTTCTGTAGCTTCTTGTAGTTTTACAGCCCTTAAGATGGGCTTGGATGGTGGATGGAGGCCTTTGTCCTTAGGCCCCGGCCACGTGGCTCCATCCCCGATTAACCAGCAGGTCATTATCTTCAGGTGGTCACTGCGGTATTGAACTCACTTACAGGCAGGCTTCCAGAGAGATAACATCTTTATTGCCCTGGCCAACAGATGTTGGCTAACTATTTACTCATGCCATTCTTTTTTTTTTTTTTTTTTAGTTTTTGGGTCACACCCGGCAGTGCTCAGGGGTTACTCCTGGCTGTCTGCTCAGAAATAGCTCCTGGCAGGCACGGGGGACCATATGGGACACCGGGATTCGAACCAACCACCTTTGGTCCTGTATCGGCTGCTTGCAAGGCAAACACTGCTGTGCTATCTCTCCGGGCCCTACTCATGCCATTCTTAGCTAGCCCTGCATCTTACTTCTTTCATCCATGTCACTTCCAACCTCCATCCTGGCAAAAGACTAAAAGCCCCAATCCCTTGGCCCTAAGGCCTTATCTAACCTTCCTAAGACCACTCCCAGGAATGGGCGGGGTCTTACAGCTAAAGATACACGTAATATTCGCTTCCCAAGACCCCCCTCCGAGAAATGGGCGGGTCTCTCAGGTAGATACACCTAAATCCAGGTTGGAGTCACAGCTTTTCTCTCTCTCGTGTGTGTGTGTGTGTGTGTGTGTGTGTGTGTGTGTGTGTGTGTGTCACACCCGGCTATGCTGAAGGGTTATTCCTGACTCTATGCTCAGAAATCACTCCTGGCAGGCTCAGGGGATGCCGAGGATTCGAATTACCATCATTCTGCATTCAAGGCAAACAACCTACCTCCATGAGATCTCTCCGACCTCTGTAGCTTCTCATTTTGATAAATGTTTCATTGTACTGTTAGGTGACCATGGTCAGAAATCAAGAAGTTATATGTGAGGTAAGAGGAATATACATATTTATAATTATATAATTATAATTATATAATAATATTATTATATTCTGCCTCAGTTCCTGGTCCTGGTGTGGTGGAGCTCCCCAATTTCTGTCATTACTTAAGCAACAAGAACATGAGGGGTATAGCTGGTTCCATTGAGAGGATTCTAGAAACAGTCTGGAATGGCTCCTTGGATGGTGGCTGATCCCCAGAAAGCAAAAGCCATGAAAGGAAGCTAGAATGTTCAGCTCCATACTTAATTTTCCAGAGATGGGGGAATGGTTCGAATGGAGTTAATAGTGGGCAATAACTGGGTGCTTAAAGGAGAGAGAGAGAGAGATAGAGAGAGAGAGAGAGAGAAAGAGAGAGAGAAAGAGAGAGAGAAAGAAAGAGAGAGAAAGAGAGAGAGAAAGAGAGAGAGAGAGGGCACAAGGAAAACTGGTAACATTGGTGGTAGGAAATGTGCACTGGTGAAGGGTGTTGGACATTGTATGCCAAGAACTCATTAACTATGTAACTATGTATCTCATGTCAATTTAATTGAATATTTTATTTAATTAATAAAAATTAAAGAACAATGAAAATAAATAGCATTGATAATCAAATGAGGGGACTAAGAGATAATACAGGTAAGGTAGGTGTCTTGTATGCAGTTGACCTGGGTTAAATGTTTGGTACTCCTTGTGGCCCCTGAACACTCCTAGGGGCGATTCCTGAGTGAAGAGTCAGGAGAAAGCCCTAAGCACATGCAAGGCAAGTGCCCTATCCATTGTTCTATCTCTCTGGCTTCTGCTTGGTCTCTTTCTTTCTTCTTTTTTTTTTTTTTAATGGTATTGGGCCACACCCAGCTCAGGGGTTACTCCTGGCTCTGTGCTCAGAAATCACACCTGGCAGTTATGGGAGACCATATGGGATGCCGGGATTCGAACCAATGCTGATCCTGGGTCGGCCGCTTGCAAGGCAAATGCCCTACCGCTGTGCTATCTCTTCGGCCCTCTGCTTGGTTTCTTACTGCTATAAAATATCCTTTGAGAGTCCCTTTGTCAACAGATATTCAAATGTAATGATTTAATTATATTGTAATTTAATTTTTTTTATCCAAAATGTATTCCAAAGAACGCATCTGAATTTTTTTGTTTGTTGAGTACATAAATTTGTCAGTAGCAGAAGCTAGCTGAACTTTGATGACAGGATGTCTTGATAGGAATCTTATATATACAAAACTTTTAATATACATATTTATTTATATATATTCTTCTAACATCCTTGTCTTTAAACTCCCAATCTTATGGACCCTTGTGGATCCCTGATAAACCAGCCAAGTTCAGTGGCCTCTGCCCTGCTATATATGTACCATAACATCTTAGACATGTAATATGAGTGATGACATAGACCATCTGCATTTCTGCTTCTTATGACAATTTACCATCACCAGTAATACTGCAAGGAGGAGATCTAGAGAGAAGGAGTATGCTTTTGGCAAGAAGTTACCAGTTGATTCATCTGTACAGAGCCTGTATCTGTCCTCCTGCTACAGGTGGCTACTATAAGCTCCCAGGTAAATGTTGGTTTAAACAGAGTTATGGATAAACGGAAGTGGAGAGCACAAGACCATGGTTCACCTATCTGACCCAGACCACTAAACTGGCATTATAGACTTCCGAGTATTGTGTTTATCTCTCATCCTCAAAGGTCCATCTAAATTTCAAACATCTAGAGTGGTAGCTATTTTCAATTCACCGGGCCATTTACCTTCAATGCCATCTTTGGTCTATGGCAAATAGCATAGAGCTTTTTAAAATATCTAGAGGATGGGTCTGGAGAGACAAGACCAGGGCTAAGGCATTTATCTTGCATGCAATTGACCATTTTAACTTTTAGCACCACAGATGGTCCCCTGAGTACCACCAGGAATAATCTCAGAGCATAGAGCCAGAAATAAGTCCTGAGTACTGCAGGGAGTGCCCTCCACTCCACAAAAGAAAAACAGAAACAAAATGTCCAGAGAATCAAGGTTCCTTTCTCCTTTCTACTATCAACGTGGATAACAATTTTAGTTCTGGGACCAGAGAAATAGCACAGTGGGTAGGGCGTTTGCCTTGTATACAGCTGACCCGGGTTCAATCTCTGGCATCCCATGGGGCCCCCTGAGCCTGCTAGAAGTGATTTCTGAGAGGAGAGCCAGGAGTAACCCCTAAGTGCTGCTGGATATGCCCAGAAGCCAAAAACTATTTTTTTGTTCCAATCAATGCAGAACACTTCTTATTGTTGGTGGTGGTGTTGATAAGGAAGCATGTTTAGCAGTAATTTTAAAAATCATATAATAAACACAAAGGTTTGTGTAGATCTATTTTGTTTACTTGAGGATTTTTTTTTGGGGGGGTGAAGGTTTGGACTGTATGTGGTGATGGTGCTCAGGACTTACTCCTGGCCCTTGCTCAGGGGATCACTTCTGGGGATGTTCAAGGCACCATACACAGTGACAGAGATAGAACTAAGTCACAAAAGAAGCAATATTAATATAGTTAGGAACACGGAGTTTAAGATGGAGATATTATTTTGTGTTATTCTTTTTGGTTTTTTGGACCACACCCAGAAGTGCTCGGAGATCACTCCTGGCTCTGCAATCAGGAATCATTCCTGGTAGTGCAAAGGGACCACATAAGATGTGAGGGATCAAATCCTGGAAAATCACGTGCAAAGCAAATGTCCTATTTTTTTGTACTATTACTCCAGTCCCGAACCTCTTTTTATGTATTCTTACATTCTTTTTTTTTTTTTTTTTGGTTTTTGGGCCACATCCGGTAACGCTCAGGGGTTACTCCTGGCTATGTGCTCAGAAGTTGCTCCTGGCTCGGGGGACCATATGGGACACCGGGGGATCGAACAGCTGTCTGTCCAAAGGTAGCACAGGCAAGGCAGGCACCTTACCTTTAGCGCCACCGCCCGGCCCCACATTTTATTTCTTTATTTAAATACCAAGGTTTGCATAATGCATTTATTAGTGGCATTCTATATTCCAATACCAGGTCCACCATTAGTGTAAATTCCCCTCCACTATTTTCCCTGAATTCCACACATCTCTAACCCAACCCCCTTAGCGGGCATGAAATAATTTACTTGTTTTTTCTTTTTTTTTTTACTTTATATAATTAGTATACCACATTTTACATCTAAGTGGTAATGAAATTATTAAAAAAAACCAGCAAAAGAAAAATTTTGAAAATGCTTATATCTCACAATGGGGTCATTAAGTCATTGTCTGAAGGTTTATTAATCTGTCTGTTGCTCATTGCTCATTCTGAGTTATTGATTTTCTTTAAGGTGGCTTCTAATTTGATGCATTCCTACTGGGGCATCGGCATTAAAAATGAAAGTAGGATCTGTCAGGAGTGAAGTCTGAACCTGAATCCAGGAATAATCCCTGATCCCTGATGGATGTGGTCAAAAACCAAGCAAATAAAATCAATAAATTACACCACTGTAAGTTCACTGCAATAGGCTCTGGGAAATGATATTATTTGGAGAGCTTCTCTAGGAATATACAGCAATTCATTAAATACATGACAATTTATGTTGAATAAAGGAAAGAGAGGGAGACTAGAAGGAAGGAAGCAGAGAATGAAGAACTTGTTTCTTGTAGTAGAATACATGTGATAACTATAAAAAGAGAATGAAAAATTAGAAAGGCATTGTTCTAATTAACTCAGTCAAGGATCATCAATGAGTTCTCAAGAAATGAGGAAAGTTTCCTAAGGGGCAAGTAATTTGTTGCCCACAAAAATACGTATTAACTACAACGAGGAGAAACTTTACTGTGCAGAATTTAGGCTACAGTCACCTAAAATCAACTCAGTCAATTTCACATTGTTTGCAGTGGACCAATCTGGCCTCCTGATCTCCTGATTTTGATGTAACGAGGATGCAGCATCATTTCTTTGATATCTCTGCCAATGTGGACATAACCATTTTAAGGAATTTGAGCTATTTTTTTTTATAAAAGAACTTCTGTATGCTCCTCAAAGGTGTCATAGTCATAGAAGCCAAATAAAAATTGGAGAAGGCTAAAGAAATATGATCAATAAATGTCAAGGCATGGTCCTGGATTGGATCTCTTTAGTTTAAGATATATTGAAATAGTCATTAAAAACTTAAACTCAAAAAACATTAAATGCAATGTATTTTATAATAGATAATAGTATTTTATAACTAAAATTTTCGTAACTTTGGATTTGTAATGTAGTTGCATAGGAGAAAGATCTTATTTGTAGCAAATGCATTTCAGTGTAATGTTGCAAACTGCTCTCAAATGATTTAGGAAATAAAGTTATTTTGCGCTAATACTACAAGATTTCTGTAAGTTTAAATCAGGAGTAAACCCTGAGTATACTGGGTGTGGCTCCAATGACACCAAATGTGTGTCCAAATGTGTCAGAATGACAAGTGACACACCATATGTGTCCAAATGACATCCCCCCCCAAATCAAATATTAAAACTTTATGGCACCTAAAAAACACTAAATATTTTCCAGTGGTCTTAGGCTGAACAAAATCTCTTTAGTCTCCAAGACAAATTAACAAAGAAGGGCATATTATTCAAAATCAAAATAGTGTCCTTTCTTCCACAATCCCCCTGGTCTTTCTTTCTGGACAGATCAACAAGCTTGTTTTAATTGCTTCCTTGGATCCGAGAGTCCCAAAGGCTTTTGTGAAGAGACTACACATTTCGTTCTTCATCTAGGATGTGCAGTCCACTTTTGAGTATAAATGGGCTTTATTACTTCATAATAGTTCTTTAGGAGTCTAAAGAAATGATCTTAGACCCCTGGTGCTGAAGTCTACCAAGGGCTTCAGTATGGCCACTCATTTGGAAAGTGGGACAGTCTAGTAGGAATCCCTGGGACTGTGTTTTATCTCAACACAAACTAAGGGTCAGATTTATACATGTAAAGCTAACAATCAAGTGCTGGACAGCTGCTTGTTCATATTGACCTTCTTGCAGATTTTATTTGCAAATTCACAAGCAGGTTACAAGGTAAATTCACAAAAGGGGCAAAAATCCTGAAGAACAGAGACCATTAACCAGTGTCCTAGAAGTGACATTGATTTTTCAAAAGAAAGAGAAAGGAGTAAGAGAAGATTAGAAAAGAAGTAAATCCTGACACTATTTCCCCATGGATACTTTAACAGGAGGCAAGTAATATTTCAATTATTTCTTCTCTAGCAATACATTTTTTCTTACTCCTATTTTCTTATCTCTTGACTATAAAAATGTGATTACCTACATATTTTATGGGATTACTATTGGTATATGTTCTTTTGAAACTAACTAGAAAAGACAAGGTGATGGTATATATCTAGGAAAAGACAAGGTGATGGTATAATTTCATAAGGAAGAAAATATAAGGCTACAGCATAATTTTTAACATCATTGGTAATTTGCAAGAAGATATATAATTATAAAAGTAAATTTCAAATAGACAAATAAAGTCCCCAAATCCATGTTTATCAAATTCCTGACAATATTCAAATTCCTAGATTCCAATACAGACTTTAGTCAACTTTCAGGAGTCCTACATATTTATCAGAGGCTAATAATGATAAAAATATACAGCCATATGAAAATTTATCAACTTTAATTTTGGGAGGCAATTTTCAGATATTATTAATCATTTGTAGAAGATCCAGGTGTTTTGATCTAATATGTATAAAAATGTTTCTCAATTACCATATGAAAGTGATATAATAATTCAGAATCTTCCATATATTTGAAAAAACCTCAATAAAACCTCAATAATAATTTGATAATTTGTTCATCACATTGGAGGAAATACCTATCAATTTAAAATTTTACTAATTTAAGCAAAAGGGAAATTAGTGTCTTACATTGATACTAGAAAGGTCTTGATTTTACTGGCTGTCAATACTATTCTCAGAAAACATGGACTTGTATAACAGTTTCTTATACTGCTGTCATCTTTGGGAACTAATTGATTATTTTAAAGGAATTAAACAGATTGATAAAGTTATGTATCTCAAATAATCTGTAGGCCAAAATAAAACAAATGAACAGAATGAATTGCTTTGCAGAAATCTGTGGATCATAATACTTAAAATATAACCACCATTTTAATTTTTTAAATTTGGAAAATCCTTAAAAGTTCACACACACAAATTAGGGCAACGGAGTACCCATATTTGGCCAGTTGAAGAGAATGTAGGTGTCTGTCATGAAGACTTATGAAACATCTTCCTCATACTCAGTTGACCTCCAAATGAAATTGCTTCTCTAGCCAACCCAACTTCTTTCCACACTGTGCTCCCCTTTCTCCTGAAGCATCCATGCAGACATTGGCTCACCTCTCCCTGCCCTCTCATCCCATGACTCTGCCAGTACTGCCCAGAATCCCCAGGGTAGCCAAGTCAGCTGCCCACCTCCTTGTATTTTGTGCTCACATCAGGCACATCTTCATCTTCATCTTTTTATCATGACCAGCACCCATTTACCGGTACCACCCCCTTCTAATTCACTGAAGGCTAAGTCCAAAATTCCAAATCACACACAGAAATCTACTTTTAACTACCAGAAATTAATTATGTTTTTCATAGTATTTTTTATTTTAAAATCTTTATTAAGGCACCATGACTTACAAAACTATCCATAATTAAGTTTTAGGCAGACAAAGTTCCAGTATGAATCCCATAACTAAGGTCAACTTCCCTCCACCAGTGTCCACAACTTTCCTCCCCAACTTGCCTTCTCGAGAGGCACCTTGGGTTATATTTGGGATCACCTGCTTTCAGGGCCCAATGCCCTGCTGCCCACCCATTACTTTCTATCTACCTCTTACTTCCCCCCAAATACTCTTGAACATGAGACACGTGTCATGTACATATTAACTTTCTTACTGAGTCAGTGTCTGAGTGAATGGCATGCCCTTAATTATTTCACGGTACCACTTGTTTCAGTCTCTCACATAGACTACTTTTTCCTGTCTCATATTCTCTTACCTATGATATTTCTTCTTGAACCCTGCCTACCTCTCTCTTGGTTTTCCTCCTCTATTCATGTTTTCCCAGATTGTTTCTTTGATTTATCATTGGGTTATAGTATTAAAGAGTCTCGGGAGTTTTGCTTCACATACCAACCACCAAAGTTTCGTGCCACCTGCCACCATCTGTATACCTGTATTGCTCATAACCACTAAGTCTAGGAATCATTTCCATTGTAGTTGATTTTTGTCAATTTTTGGTTTGGTTATTTAAATTCAACTTATGAACAAATTGATCAGGTGTGTTTTTTTTTCACTTCCTTTCCTATTTCACTGAGCATCATCAAAGTCAAAAGCTTGATGTTGTCTATAGGTGGTTCCAGGAGTTGGATTCAGAGTGGTACAAGCACAGTATCTACTAAATCCCCAGCTCCTGTAGTACAACTTCTAGGAACAGTAAATCTCCCTTTCCCTAGTTTCAGGTAATGTCGCATCTATAGTTATATGCCTCCAAACACACTATAAAGATGCCCTGATAGGTAGAGCCATTAGAGATGCCTAATTTTATTATCTTAATGCTGCACATGAGTATAATCTCCAAATAGCATGATTATCTATCATACTGGTCATATTATGCTGCAAGTTTCCATATTGCCTCTCTCCAATTTCCTCAAGATTCTTCAAGCTTCTGATCTGGGCAGGTAGGACATAAATAATTCACAAAACTGTCAAAGGCTTTGAATACACTATACTGTGAAAAATGTATGAATTATAAATATGTCCTTGATTTTTATTAAAAAACTAAATTTTCTCTAAAATAGAAAAGCAGTATTTTTAGTGGGACAGGAAATTATAGAGAAGAGAAATAGGATTCTATGAGTGCAGATATGGTCAGGCAAAGGGAACTTGGAGATAGTAATTTTCTTTATTTCTCTAACACCCAATAATTGCCCCAAACTCACTCACCCTATTTACTGAACACAGTGAATGTCCCTGCTCTGAATTCTTCTGGCTTTCTTCTTTATAGAGCCATTGAGTAGAGCCCACAACCACAAACACTACATGTGAACACAATAAAGTAATCCACCCTTACACTGACCTGCCCATGGCCATTAACCCACATGGATAATAACAATTATGATAGAAAGACATAATATCATTGAGCTAAGTAAATGCCATTTCATAAGTTGAATTCTTTGGCTTTCCTGTGGATGAAAGGGCTGTTATATGTGCTGCATCCTCAGGCACAGATAAGAGCATCAGTGAATATAAGCTGTCTAAAGCCACAAAGCTACATCCCAGGGTTAAGTCTTTAAGAATAACATGACCATAGCAGATTCCTCTCATCTTTCTTCATTGCCGTCCCAGCACAGAGCACTTGAAGGAGATGAATGGCAAGGATAGCATCATTTGGACAGAATCACTCATCATTTCGCGTCACCCAATTCCCAAATTTTTATCAACCCATCTATACTCTAAAAATGTGAACTTTCTGCTTTAGTGCAATTTTAACAACTATAAATTTATACTTTAATTCTTTGATCTTTCAAATTTAGTAGGTATTGATGGCACCGTAACTGATATTACTAGCTACTTTATTATTATTGTCTTTTCTCCTAATATTGCATGACATTTTACAACTTACTCAAGACACCCTGCCCCATTCAAACAACTTGCAGTCTCTTGTTTTTCTTCCTAAGAGAAAGCAGAACAACATAGCTCTCCCTATTGTCCAAGTTCATATCTACCATCTGATACCCAACACTGTGCAATATGGCAGAAGAAAAAGAGTAAAAATAAGAGTATTATAGTATCTGCCACTATATATGGATGTCAATATGTCACATATCATAGCTATACTGGTCAATATAAAAATGCTAAAATGTTTTTTTTAATTTGAAAGATGCATCAGTGTTATGAGGGGTCACACCTGTCTATTCTCAGCATTGATTCCTGGTTCTGTGCTCAGAGATCATGCCTAGCAGTGCTCAGGGAACCCTATGGGGTGCCCAAATTAAACCTAGGACAGCTGAATGCAAGCTAACTAAGCACTTTCCTGGTGGTACATCTCTTCAACACTGTGGCTGGCACTGTTAAAGATTTAAAATAACAATAGTCATTCTACTTTCATTTGTGAAAACTTTTATTGAATGCATTTCTTTCACTAGACTGTAAATCAATGATTTCAATTACTACCTCTTCTAGAACCTATCTTGCTTTGAAGCAACACCCTGGGTCTATCCCCACTAGGACCCAGGGTGCTCTGAGCAGTCACGAGTGACACTCGGTACTGGACAGGAAGTAAAGCAAAATGAAGAAGAGAAATTAGACTTTACTCTTATTTTTACCTCATAATTATAATGCAAAACATGACCTTTGAATTCCATTGTTTCCAAGACATGTCACATGTTAGCTCAGTGACAAAGAAATGATGGGATTGTGAAAAGCTTAATATTAAAATATAAAATATGAAAGTTTAGTATTAAGCTTAATAAAATTTTAATCAAATTTATGATTAATAACAGAATATTTAAGTACGTTTGTAAAATTAAATAATTGTCAAGATTCAGGGAGAAATCTGAACTTTTAGATTTTGTTGATTAGAGGGCAGCAAAACAATTTTTTGCATCTCTATTTTTGGGAAGTCTAAAAAGAAGCATTTCAAGCAGTCCTCACTCACAGAAGCTTTGGGGGAGCCTCTGAGATTATTCTTACAATGCTCAGGGAAACACCCACTATGGATATTCAAATCCAGCATTAGGATTTGAACCTGGAACCTCTACATGGAGAGCACACATTCCACACCTTTGAGCTAGTTTCCTGTTTCCTAATTTCTCTATCAAGACCTTCAAAGTATTATAAACATCCTTAATGATGAACTATGGAGGAATGTTTTATAAAATAAGAGAGCTTATTTTTATTCACAAGGATATTGTGAAATTATTAATGAATTTTAAATAGAATTGTTTTTGTTATGGCGGGGGCATACCCAGAAATGCTCAGTCTCATGACTTATTCTGGGCTCTTTATTCCGATTTCCCTCTTGGAAGTGCTTGTGGGGACCAGATGGGGTTCCAGAGATCAAAGCTGAGTCAACTCTATGCAAAATACACTATCTCTCTGGACTTTTGGGGGGGTAGAATTTTTAAAACAAAACAAATTTTTAGCATTTCTAGTTATGTAAAAGAAAATTCTGAATAAAAAATTTATAGGTACATGATTTAGGCTGCATGCTGTAAATTCCTATAAGTAATTAATGACTGAGAGGGAATCAACCAATATTGCAATAATGACTATTTCTTGGGTCTGGCAATATTTTCCCATCTGTTACATATGATTATTTTTATCATTCTGATCTATCCAATTTGGGTCTCCATAAAAAAAAAAAAGAACAAAAAAAAACCCCATAAAAGATGGCGATAGGAAAAGATACTCCTAGCACAACATATCATCACTACCTCCAGAGAACACTGAAATTCTATGTACCAAATTTTGCATGATCTCCTGATATGGCTTTTAATATTTGTCTGTCTGTCTGTCTGTCTGTCTGTCTGTCTGTCTGTCTGTCTGTCTGTCTGTCTGTCTGTCTGTCTCTGATTCTTGGCTTCACATTGAACCTGGTGCTTGGATCTGCTTCACTGCAGGTGACTGACTGATTGCCCACTGTCATGACCAACCAGAGCTGCCAGAACCAATTCATCCTGTTGGGGTTCTCCGACCGTCCCTGGCTCGAGCACATTCTCTTTGGGTTCGTCCTCATCTTCTACCTGGTGACGCTGGTGGGCAACATCATCATCATCCTGGTCTCCAGGTTGGACCCCAGTCTCCACACGCCCATGTACTTCTTCCTCACCAATCTGTCCTTGCTCGACCTCTGCTTCACCACCAGCTCCATCCCTCAACTCCTCTTCAACTTAGGGGGCCCCGACAAGACCATCAGCTCTACCGGCTGTGCCATCCAACTCTTCATGTTCCTGGGCTTGGGTGGCACCGAATGTCTCCTCCTGGCCGTCATGGCATATGACCGCTTCACTGCCATCTGCAAGCCCCTCCACTACTCGGTCATCATGCACCCTCAGCTCTGTTGGCAGTTGGTGTCGGTGGCCTGGGGCATGGGCCTGCTCAACTCCCTGGTCATGTCACCTGTGACCATGATGCTACCGCGCTGCGGGAGATGCAGGGTGAAGCATTTTCTTTGCGAGATGCCTGCTCTCATCAAGATCGCCTGCGTGGACACGGCTGCCGTGGAAGGTACCGTGTTCATCCTGTCAGTGATCATTGTCCTGGTGCCCCTGTCCCTCATCCTCGTCTCTTACAGCTACATTGCCCAGGCCGTGTTGAAGATCAAGTCGGCCGCAGGACGCAAGAAGGCATTCAACACCTGCGGGTCCCACCTCACAGTGGTTGCCTTGTTTTATGGGAATATCATCTATATGTACATGCAGCCTGGAAACAACTCTTCGCAGGACCAGGGGAAGTTCCTGACCCTCTTCTATAACTTGGTCACCCCCATGTTGAACCCTCTTATCTACACTTTGCGGAACAAGGATGTCAAGGAAGCGATGAAGAAGTTGGGGCCTAGAAAGTAGGAGTCGGTGATTTGTTTAATCCAGTCGGTGTTTGTTTAATCCAGATTGGTTCAACATAGAAATCCATCATTCCTCAAGTGAATAGCTAAAAATGTCATTCAAGCATTCCAATCTATGGAATAGATACTGCCAGGGATGGAATTTGGATAATATGTATTACAAACGAAAACTTCGATGCTGGTGATTAACTGTGTCAAATTTTAGTCACATCATCTCTTATATCTGCAGTTCAAATCATCTTTTTCTCCTACTGTCCAAATTGGCCATATCTAATAAAAATTTGCTAAAATCATGAATCAATACTTCAGGTCTGTAAATTGGCTGGAATTACTTATGCTAAATAAAATTATATAACAATTTTTCTTATTGATATTGTGTGTAATGACTCTGTAACTAATTATGTGAATTTCACAAAGACAACAGCTTTTATCTTCTGTTATATTTAAATTTCATTATCTGGGGAAGACAAATAAATAAATCATTAAGCAGGTCAGAACCAATGAAGGCATGTTTCACAGATCAGCAGAATTAAAGTTACTTTGAGTATTTCTATTTGTTTTTTATATATTTTCACAAATCTTGATCACCGAAATTTAATATTTAGCAAGTGTGGAAATCCCAGTGGATTTAAGTTTGCAAACAAACAATTCAGCATCCATTCATTTGACATATGAATCAGATAACATGTTTTTATCATCAAAAAGCAAAGCTAAGATTTTAAAACAAGTGCTTGAACATATGAAGATGAATTAAGTCATGTCATATTTCAAATATAATTTTTGATTTAAGGTATATTAAAAGTAACAATAATTTTCAAAAGCATAGGAGAAACAACTTGCATGCATATTCATTTTTATACATGCAAGCGTTATGATGGTTGTGAAAATCTATAGTGATTCATATTTTACATAGAAATATATTCAAGGGTGTTGGTCTCTCTGATTTGTCTTAAGTACCAGTATCATATTCTCTTGAACCTTTTTTTTGGGGGGGGGCACATCTGGCAGTGCTCCACGCTCACTCCTGGTTCTGCACTCAGGGGTCATTTCTGGACTCTTTAAGAGAACTATTTGGGTTGCTGGATATTGAACCATGGGTTGTTTGCATGCAAGACAGGTGCTTTTCCTGGCTGTACTATTTCTCCAGCTCTGATGAACCTTTTCAATAGTAATTTTTCAATTAAAAATTTAAGTCGGGACCGGAGCAATAGTGTAGTGGTAGGGTGTTTGCCTTGCACGTGGCTGACCCAAGGATGAATCTGGTCCAATCCCCACTGTCCCATATGGCTCCCCAAGCTTGGAGCGATTTCTGAGCACATAGCCAGAAGTAACCCCTGAGTGTCACTGGGTGTAGCCCAAAATCCAAAATAAAATTTTATCTTAAATAAACAGTATTACTGTGGCAGAAGATAAAAAATTAACTAAATCTGGGCCGCAGAGTCAGTACAGTGGTACTTTGGCTTTTTGCATATTTTGTCCATTTGCATTTTCCTCATCTTGTACGCAAACCTCCTACAGAAAATGATTTCTTGTCTCAAAAGAATATAATTTACAAGTATTTCAATATTATGTATGTATGTGCATATGAATGTGCATTGGCTTGTGCCACCAAGCCAATCTTCTCTTATAAATCTCACATAGTATTAATTCTCTCCTAGTCACTTTTCACTTCTAACATACAGAAATGTTAACTACGTACGATGTGAAACTATAATCTATTAGTGTTTGAATATTTTGGGTTTTTTTTTACTTGTTAAATTGCTGAGTTCCAGTAGCTTTTTAAAAATCATAACATAGAATTTTGTGGTTTCTTTTGAGGTCTTTTTGTGTTTCGATTTCTACCTTGAACATTTGTTCAAGGTTGCCACGTAGTGCTAATAAGGATGACAAAAGCAATGGAATTACTCTTGTGATGGAATTTCCTCTCCCCTGGGAGTGGAAAATCCCTAAAGAAAAATGTCTCTACTCACTTACATGCATCAGATGTAAACTTCACAGTTAAGGTCACAATGATGACATTACAATAAATTTAATAAAAACCAAATTTATTAAATAGCAAGAAGTTGCAGAAACATCTTCTATACATTTCAATTCTATTCAAGATCCCTATATCTGTTGGGTGTTTTTATTGTTGTTGTTGTCAGCATTATAACTAAGATCTATCATTTTCTATTTTCCAACAAATTTTATTGAATATCAAAATAATTTTGAATAATATATGAATCAAAATATATTAGAATATTACTTTGGAATAATATGACTCATTTCTAAGTATATAATTCTACTTATCATATATTAATAAATTTTTTGCTTCTTTTACAATATTATAACTGTTGGTTTCTTGTTGTTTTTTTTTTGTTTGTTTGTTTTGTTTTGGTTTTTGGGTCACACCTGGCAGTGCTCAGGGATTACTCCTGGCTCTATGCTTCAGAAATCATTGTTGGAAGGCTCAGGGGATCATATGGTATGCCAGGATTCAAACCACCTTCTTTCTGCATGCAAGGCAAATGTCCTACCTCCATGCTATCTCTCCAGCCCCTAACTGTTAGTTTCTATATTCATGCCCAATCTTGTTGGCTAACACTACCAGATAAGGTTAATTAAAGCAGTTAAGATCCTTAACATATCTTTCTTTCTTTTTTTTTTGTTTTTGTTTTTGTTTTTTGGGCCACTCCCGGTGACACTCAGGGGTTACTCTGGCTATGCACTCAGAAGTCGCTCCTGGCTTGGGGGACCATATGGGACACCGGTAGATCGAACCGCGGTCTGTCCTAGGCTAGCACTGGCAAGGCAGACACCTTATCTCCAGCACCACCACGCCGGCCCCCAACATACCTTTCTTAACTTCTGTCATTACTTTTGAAATGGACATTTTAAGCAAGACACTAGTCCCATATGTGTGAATGCTAAGTATCTACTTTTAAATAACAACTATATAACTTCCTGTTTGAGTATACAGAAAATCAACTAAAAAAACTAGCTGCATAATAAGTACATCAATAAAAATAATCCCAAGTGTGGCTGACAATATAGGCCTTATCCTTTGTGCTATATCTCTGGACCAAAAACGATCTTTTAGAGACCAGAGCAACAGTACAGTGGGTAGAGTGTTTGCCTTGCATGTGACCAACCTGGGTTTGATCTTCAGAATTCCATGTGGTCCCCCAAGCACAGCCAGGAGTAATTCCTGAGCATAGAGTCAAGAGTAACCCCTGAACATCTCTAGATGTGCCTACCACCTACCAAAAAATATCTGTGAGCAATGCCTTGAATTAGAAAAGATATTGGTTGCATGAGTTTTTTTTTTTTAAAAAAGAAGACAATATATTTTGGATGAAGCAAAATAATGATGTGTAGCCAAGATTCCATTTGCTTTGGTATGGAATTCAAAAAGATGTCTAAACTATAGCTATAAGGCGAATATTTATCATATACATTGATGGTAGCTCTAGCCATAGAAGGTAAAGTATCCCAGGAACAGTGGAGAGAGAAAAGAGAGTTATGGCTGGAACACCAGGAAATATTAATATTGAGGTTTGTAGTTTGTGAGAAGGAACTAACGTTCATCTATCCAAGAAAGACTAGAAAACAAAGAGAAGCAGCAGAATGTCTGTAAGGGGATATCACTCCAACTTAGATCAGGTAGGAAGATGCCAAGTTTATCTACTTTGTGTGATTAGGAAAACAGTGAAGATTTTATTGAAATCATCTTCACCAGATAGGGAAGAAAAAGGAACAAGGAACATTTTGTGGAATATTCTGTCTTCCATTTTTTTTTTTAAATTTAAAGACTGTAAGTTTTTACTTACAAACTGGAAAGGAGAGCTAAAATCTTTAGGGGGAGGTCTTGATTCAAATGTACTTTTTCTTAATCAAAGCATTATCATTTTTTTCTGATGAGACAGGGTGAGCTAAAGGAATATGACTAAAGATACAATAAGTCAAGAATGAAATAGATCAAGTATGACTGACAATGTCTAAAAATTGTAATACAGTTCTTTTTAAATAATTCTAGATAAGTCCAAGAGTATAACTCTATGAAAAATAAAATATACACATATTCAGGTTTAATGACATTTTATTCCTCTTTAAAATAAGAACTACTCGTGAAAACAAGAATAAAGATTATAAAGACATTCGCAAACACAATCATATTTGGAAATGAACGGAGAGGATGGAAATAATAGGTTCATTCTTCTGCTCTCCTTGACCGGAAAAGACTGATATTATATATTAGGGTTGTTTTTTTTAATCAATAAATATGATTCTAGATTCCATAACTGAAGCCTTTTCATTGGTATTTGCACTTAGATGTGTTATTCCTCCCTTAAAATTAGAAATGATCAGGCCTTCCTCACTGGCTGCTCCCAGAGGAAGCCAGACTGTACCCTGGAACTGAGGCTAAAGACTTACACCTGCAGCACACTCTGGGGTCACTAAAAATAGATGAATCCTCAACCATCTCAGCCTCTAAGTGCATGTCTGGCATTGGAGGCTGATAAAAACATTCCCCAGTATTAATAGTTTCACTTTTTATTCATGAGTAGAGTCTACAGAATCTTACATGTGTTGACTTCTGTTTAGTTAGAATCAATTGTTCACTGATTATCTACGTTCTTTTAGGAATAGAAACATTCTTATTAAATAGCTGGATAATCTTCCCAAGAAATCATGGGGTGATACAAGTCAAACTGAAAGCAATTTTTTTAAATGAATACAATCTTTAACAGAGCCTAAGGGAGTAACAATTTTCATTTTTTCTTGCCTTCCATTATGGACCTTTCTCAAGGACCATCCTTAATAGGGTTGGCATATTTGACAGCATATTTTAAACACATGAACTCTGTACTTATTTTAAGGATTCTGTCTTTTCTGCTTTATCCCTTAACACTTTTCTCCAGTTCTTGTGCCAGAACACACGCACACACACACACACACACACACACACACACACACACACATATCATACCTGCACAGGTAATCACTGAATATACTAGATTCACAGGAGACCAGCAGTCATGCATTACCAGATTACCTAAATAATTTTGTATAATGATGTAAAAGAATATAAATTTTGGAGGTCCAGAAAAATAATTCAACTGGTAGTGCACTTACCGTGCATGCAGGTGACTGGAGTTCAATCCCCAGCATCCCATATATTTTCTGAGCACCACCAGGAATGATTTCTGTGTACAGAGTCAGTATTAAGCCCTGAACACTGCTAGTGTGGCCCAAAAAGCAAGCAAACAAACAAATAAAAACAGACAAGGTTCCAGGAATAACCCCTGAGCATCTCCTGGTGAGGCCCCCAAACAAAATAACAAACGAAAAAGAATATAAGGTTTACTCTTTCAATTTTATCTAGAGGATAAAAGCTGGGTATTATAATCTGTAATTTTACTGTTGATTTATAGAGCATAAAAAGATATAGATGAGGGGCCAGAGCAATAGCACCATAGATAGTGCATTAGCATTGCATAGCGGACCCAGGTTCAATCGCCAGCATTTCATATGGTCCCCCAACTCCACCAAGAATGACTTCTGAGCACAGAGCCAGGAGTAAACCCTGAGCACCACCAGGTGTGACTCCCCCCAAAAAAAGGTGTATATAACAAAATGTTTAATTAGATATAAGTGTTTTTAGGTACAGAGGGTTGTTTATTACTGATAACACATATTTCTATAATGTATATACTATTAGAAATATGAGAAATAGCATTATAAATAATACTCAGCAATCATCAATGTCATGATGCATCATCACACTTGTGAGTTTGAAACAGGATGAAACTAATACCTGCATTTTATGTTTACCATTATATAGCAGACTATTATATATTAGGGTTGTCTTTTTAAATCAATAAATATGATTCCAGATTCCATAACTGAAGCGTTGTCATTGGTATTTGCACTTAGATGTATTATTCCTCCATTAAAAATTGGAAATGATCAATTTTGTTATCTATGCAAAACAGAAGTAAGAAAGTCAGCCTGAAAAATTTACATTCTCTGTGGAAAACAAAGATCAGGAGATTATGGGACTACAAAGTACATATCTTATAAACAGATTATGGAGAGTGGGAAAAAAAAACCCCACAATTGTAGCATTTAACACTACCTAATAAAGGTTTTTTAAAATAAAATCTTTATTTAAGCACCATGATTACAAGCATGATTGTAGTTGGGTTTTAGTCATAAACTGAAGACCCGCCTTCACCAGTGCAACATTCCCACCTCCAAAGCCACCCCCCTTCCTTCCCAACCCCTGCCTGTATTTGAGACAGGCATTCTACTTCTTTCACTCCTCTAGATTGACAAGGGTTCTCAGTAGCCAGCCAGCTCGGTTTGGTTTACATACATACATACATACATACATACATACATACATACATACATACATAGAACCATAAAAAGCACATTTTAAAATTCTACCACAAGAGGGAGCAAAAAAAAAAAGGAGTAAGTGTAATCACATAAAGGCAGCAAAAACCCTAGACAGTATTAATGCCATTGAACAGAAAACCACAGCTAATGGCAATTATCAAAGAATTACAGTGTCATCCTCTGCCTCAAATGTATGTGCAAAAAGGTATGCAAAATTGCAAAAAAAAAATTAAGGAAATGTCTCAGTATCAATAATTTCATTCTCACACATTTAAATTACTGAGCATTCAGTTTATTATCATTATTGAGTCTAGCTAATTTACTGGTTTTTAAAAGTAACTATAATAGTGGATGCAATATTAGGTTTTATTTTTCTTAAAAATATATGGAACACTTCACAAATTTGCGTGTCATCCTTGCACAGGGGCTATGCTAATCTTCTCTGTGTCATTCCAATTTTAGTATTTGTGCTGCCGAAGCAAGCACTGGATGCAATATTAGGTAAAGTAAACGCTAATAAAACTTGATAAGAGGAAAAGTAAAGGTCAAAAGAAAGAAGAGATTAAAATGCCAGTATTCTCCCCAAAGCATTGTACAGATTTAATGCAGTCCCTATAAGAATGCCTGTAAGAGTTTTCAAAAAAAAAAAATAGAATAAGGGGCCAGAGCAATTGCACAAGGGGTAAGGCTTCTGCCTTGCCTGCAACTAGCCTAGGACAAACTACAGTTCAATCCCCTGGAGTCCCATATGGTCCTCCAAGTCAGGAGTGATTTCTGAGCTCATAGCCAGGAGTTGAAACCCCTGAGCATCACTGGGTGTGGCCCCAAAACAAAACAAAAAGACTAAGAATTCCTGAAACTTGTATGATACAATAAACCCCCCCCCAAGAATACCTACAGCAATTATAGGGAAAAAGAAGATGGGACATCACTTTCCCCAACTTCAAACTGTACTACAATGTAGTAATAATTAAAATAGCAAGGCACTGGAATAAAGATAGACCCTAAGATTTGTAGAATAGAATTGAATATTCTGAGACATACTTTAAGACATAAATAAATATTCAATAAAGGACAAAATCTGAGGTGAAATATAAAAGTCTTTTAAACAAGTGGTGCTGCAAAAACTGGTCAGCTACTTGGAAAAAAATAAACTCAGACCTCTCTTTAATGCCAAGCACAAGTCAAATAAAAATGGATTAAAGACCTTGATATCAGGCCTGAAATCATAGGTACATAGAGGAAAACATAGGCAGAATTCTCCACGACATTGAATTTAAAAATATCTTCAAGGATGAAACACCACTGACCAAGCAAGTGCTATCCAAGATAAACAAATGGGACTACATTAAATCAAGCCATTAAACTGAGGCCTACATTAAAATAAGGCACTGGTAGGGGTTAGCAAGAAAACAGCATCCAATCACATCAAAAAGTGAGGAGAAGAGATGGATAGAAACTTCTGAAAAAGAGATACAGGTAGTCAAACATCATTAATATAAATCAAAACAATAATGAGTTATAATTTCATATCATAGAGACTAGCAGATCAAAAAGAACATTTTTGGCACATATGTGGGGAGAAAGAGAGAAAAAATTGTTTACCACGGAGGCAGGTAGGTGGAAGGGTTCAGGAAATGAACTCTGGTGAAATATGGGTGTTGAATATTGTATGACTAAAACTTAGACATCAATCTTAACAACTTTTTAACTCTTTATTATACAGTGATTAGAAGAGTACATGGTAAAGAGACCATTAAAGGATATTTCTCTATCTCTAAAATAATTGCCTTCTTTGACCCATAATTTATTTGCAAGAAAAACACACAGCCCCTCAAAATACTTTAAAATACACAATCACATGTAATACATATTTCAGACATTATAAGTAAAATATATAACATTATACTTAATATCAAATCAATAATACAGAAGAGTACAATTCTTACATATGGCAAAATACAATTAAATATCTGACATTTAAAATTTTCTGGGGTTTAGAGTGATATTACAATGATAGCACAGTTTTTGTATTGCATGAGGTCAACCTCAGTTTGATCCCTGGTATTTCATATGGTCCCCTGAGCAACGTCAGGACTGATTCCTGAGCGCTGAGCCAGGAATGATTCAACCCTGAGCATCTCTGGGTATAGATGCTCAACCACAGCAAAGGTTCCACAGCTTCCTGATGTCTTAAGTTTCAGTTCCAGCATCACTGGAGCAAGGGGGATGCTTAGTGATAATTTCATTTGCCAAGGTGTTGTCAAACGATGATAGAAAAGTGGAAGATCGTCACTGTCAAGAATAAACAATATTCCAAAGTTGCTTTTATAAGAGTACTTCAAGTATTTCTGGTGTCAGATCATATGATTTGCAAAGTATTGCATCCAACTTTAAATGCTGATAAGAGATATATATTCTCTATCTCTTAATTTCACTTTGCCATAGGCTATTATTTATACATCTTTTTGGAAATATAAATCTAACCATGCTCCACAATGAGATAAAAATTGAAAAAAATGATAGAACTTTTAAAAATAGCATCCCCTCCCAATGCTTTAGGAACATAGAAGCATTTCTGGAGGCTGAAGTAAGACCATAAAATTAGGTCTGAAACACTCACTTTCCTAAGCAATGGAGGTAAGAAAATTTCACTGAGTGTTGCCAGGGAAACAGGACCTCACATGAAGGACACTCACATCCTCAGGGATCTGGGGTTCAGTGTTCTGCCTTTCTTTTTTTGGGGGGGGGGTCACACTGAGCCTGCCAGGAGCGATTTCTGAGCATAGATCCAGGAGTAACCCCATGAGCGCTGCCAGGTGTGACCCAAAAACCAAAAGAAAGAAAGAAAGAAAGAAAGAAAGAAAGAAAGAAAGAAAGAAAGAAAGAAAGAAAGAAAGAAAGAAAGAAAGAAAGAAAGAAAGAAAGAAAGAAAGAAAGAAAGAAAGAAAGAAAGAAAGAAAGAAAGAAAGAAAGAAAGAAAGAAAGAAAGAAAGAAAGAAAGAAAGAAAGAAAGAAAGAAAGAAAGAAAGAAAGAAAAAGAGAGAGAGAGAGAGAGAAAGAAAGAAAGAAAGAGCCATTAGTGTTCAACACTCAGCTTTTTCTTACACTAATTGCTACCTTCTTTCTTCCAATACCCAACATATAACATACTGATATGATAATTTATGCAATGGGGACTTGATGTTGGTTTTACTTGTTATATTAGTTCATAAAATTCCTGAGATGCAAAAATATGTGTTGAATACTCCGACTTACCATAAAAGTTGTCTGAGGTGCTTTCATAGTTTCTGATAGACATAAAAGACCACTGAATATAAGGATTTTTATAGTTAACAAATGTGGTCAAGCCAAAAATCCTGACGTTGGTGTTCCACTGCCTTCCATTCATGACAAAAACTTTCAACAAGATGGTAATGAAAGGAACTTTTCTCAGTATAGTCAAGACCATTTACCACAAGCCCATAGTGAATATTATACTCAATGGAAAAAAATGAAACCTTTTCTCTAAGATCTGGAACAATGCTAGACTGTCCCCTCTCACCACTCCTATTCAACACAATACTGGCCGTACTTGCCATAGCAATTAGTCAAGAAAACTATTATCAAGGGCATCCATATAGTAAAGGAAAAAGTCAAGTAGTCACTGTTTGCAGATGATATACTATATTTAGAAAATCCTAAAGACTACCAAAAGCTTTTAGAAATAATAGAATTATAAAGCAAAGTGCCAGGCTACAAAATTAACAAGCACAAATCAATGGCCTTTTTATACACAAATAATGATAGAGAATAAGTAGACATTAAAAACAATTCTATTCACCATAGCACCACAAAAGTTCAAATACCTTGGAGTCAACTTAGCTAAAGAAATGAAGGACCTATACAAAGAAAACTATATAACACTGCTTAAAGAAATAAAAGAGGATACAAGGAAATGGAGACACATAACCTGCTCATGGACTGGAAGAATTAGCGTCATTAAAATGGCAATACTCCCCAAAGCATTATACAGATTTTATGAAATCTCTCTAAGAATACCCATGACATTCTTCAAAGTAGTAGCTCAAATGCTCCTGAAATTAATTTGGAACAATAAATGCCCAAGAATAGCTAAAGCAACTCTTAGGGGGAAAATGGGAGGCATCACTTTCCACAACTTTAAATTGTACTTCAAAGAAATAATCATTAAAATAGCATGATACTGGAATATAACAGACTCTCAGATCAATGAAATAGACTTGAGTATGCAGAAAATGTTCTCCAGACATAAAAATCAATTAATATTTTTTAAAAGGGGCAAAAACACAAAATGGAGCAAGGAAAGCCTCTTCAGCAAGTGGTGTTGGAACAACTGGTCAGCCACATGCAAAAATGCAAACTCAGATCTCTACCTAACACCATGAACAAGGGTCAAATAAAAATAAAGATTGTTTTTTGTTATCTTTGTTTTTGTTTTGTTTTAAATCACCTCATGATGATGGAATTGAAAGTAAATCTTGCAGAACCAGGGGTCCCTGCCGTGCCCCGACCCCCTTCTTCCTCGCAGAAGATGCAGCAGAAACCGGGGATGCTGGAAGCCACACTCAACCGAGAGGAGGCGACAGAGCCCTCGGGTGTGTCCTGGGTCTAGGCAGGAAGTGGGCGTGGAGCAGGTTGGGCTGTCACTTCTTATTGTTGTGGTCTCTCATTTAAGTTCCCTTTTCTTTCCCTCCTGGGATGGACAAGCCTTGGCCTTGGCTGCCCTGGCCTTGAGATCTTTGGGGGCATCCAGACTGGGCAGCAGCTGAAATTTAGGGGTTCAGTTGGGATCTAGTAGACGACCTTTTTGACATCTATGACACGCTAGGTCTAGTTTATTTTTTATATAATATCTTTATTTAAACATCTTGATTACAAATATGATTGTGATTAGGTTTCAGTCATGTAAAGAACACCCCCCTTCACCAGTGCAACATTCCCACCGCCAATGTCCCAAGTCTCCCTCCATCCCACCTCACCCCCACCTGTACTCCAGACAGGCTTTCCAGTTCCCTCATTCATTCACATGGTTATGGTAGTTCTCGGTGTAGTTATTTCTATAACTGCACTCACCACTCTTTGTGGTGAGCTTCATGAAGTGAGCTGGAAGTTCCAGCCCTCCTCTCTTTGTCTCTGAGGATTGTTGCAAAAATGACTTTTATTTTTCTTAAAACCCATAGATGAGGGCCCGGAGAGATAGCACAGCGGCATTTGCCTTGCAAGCAGCCGATCCAGGACCAAAGGTGGTTGGTTCGAATCCCGGTGTCCCATATGGTCCCCGTGCCTGCCAGGAGCTATTTCTGAGCAGACAGCCAGGAGTAACCCCTGAGCAACGCTGGGTGTGGCCCCAAAACCAAAACAACAACAACAACAAACAAACAAACAAAAACAAAAACAAAAAAAAACACCAAAACCCCATAGATGAGTGAGACTATTCTGCGTCTATCTCTCTCCCCCTGACTTATTTCACTCAGCATGATAGATTCCATCTACATCCATGTATAGGAAAATTTCATGACTTCATCTCTCCTGACGGCTGCATAATATTCCATTGTGTATATGTACCATAGTTTCTTTAGCCATTCATCTGTTGAAGGGCATCTTGGTTGTTTCTAGAACCTGGCTATTGTGAATAGTGCTACAATAAATATAGGTGTTCTAGTTTTGCAAGACATTCTAATTTTTGTTGTTGCTGTGTTGAATCTGAGTTTCTCATCGATCTTTGTTTCAAGCCCAAACCTGAAAGGGCGGGTCTGGGTAGGGAAGGGGGGTGGGCAGCGCTTTCATTACAACATCCAGGAACTGAGATCAGTGGTGCAAAAGAGGGAACTGGACCTTCAGAGGGAGAGTGGATGGGAAGGATGTGCTTTGACACCAAAAAGAATCAAGAGTATGCAAACGTTTCTATTCGTCACAATTTTTCTGTGTGCCTGGCGACAAAACAACTGTCTTGTACTACCCCGAGCTGTTCTCTCTGTTCCTGGCTTAGACCTGGGCGCCACTGCTAGAGGACGAGTCTGCAGCAGCTGTTGTGAATAGGTGGACAGACTCCATGGGGTCCTGTGTCTCCTGCGACAAGTTAATGTTGTCTCGAGCCTGTCACCACAGGAAGACAAACTGAAGCCAACAACTGGCCCAGTGGCCTGGGAGCAGCAGGGTTGGAAGTGAAGGGACATGAGTTCTTGGGGTCCGTGGCCTTTCCATGCTGGACGCCAACTTCTGCACACTTCTCTCCGGGACCTGGACTCGCCTTTTTTTTTTTTTTTAAGGACAGAAGTTTTATAACGCTTAACAAAAGTGTAATAGACATTTACACTAGTGCAGGGATCTGGGAGGGTTTTTTGTTTTGTTTTGTTTTGTTTTTTTGGTTATTTTATTATTTTTGTTTTGTTTTGTGGGGGGTGTGGGGGGAGGGTTGTCACTTGTATTTATTGTGACTCTAAATCTTTGATAATAAATGTAAAGGAATGTTTGTCCCCCAAAATGAATTAAAGACATAAAACTATAAGGCATATAGAAGAAAACATAGGTAAAACACTTCATGACACTGAGACTAACGGCATCTTCAAGGAGAAAATACTACTGTCCAAACAAGTGGAAGCAAAGTTAAATTGAGAAGCTTTTGCAATTCAAAGGAAATAGCAACTAGGGTAAAAAGGTCATCTATGAATGAGAGAAGTTATGGCCTTTTTTACTCTAGTTGCTATTCACTCAATACCCATCAAATAAAGGATTGATATCTAAGAAAAAAACATCTAACCCCATCAAAAAACAGGGAGGAGAAAAGAACATACATTTCCTCAAAGAAGAAATACAGATTAGCAAAAGGCACATAAAAATGCTCGACATCACTAGTAATCAGAGAGGTGTAAATAAAGACAGCAATGAGATATCATCTTACGCCACAGAGACTGGCACACATCACAAAGAACAAGAGCAACCACTACTGCTGGTATGTATGTGGGGAGAAAGAAACTCTTATTCACTGCTGGGAATAATTCTGTCTAGTCTAACCTTTCTGGAAACAATATGACTATTTCTTAAAAAAAATTGGAGAGTGAACTTTCATACAATCCAGCAATACCACTACTAAGGATATAACCTAGGAACACAAAAACACAATACAATAATGCCCTCTGCACTCTTATGCCTATTGAAACGATATTGACAATAGCCAGCATCTGGAAACAACCCAGATGCCTGACAACAACTAAGTGACTAAAGAAACTGTGACACATCTACACAATGGAATATAATGCAGATGTTAAAAATAAAGTAATGAAATTAGCTTAAACATGGATGGATATGGAGATTATTATGCTGAGTGAAATGAGTCAGAGGGAGGGAGAGGGATAGACAAAGAACAACCTCACATTTGTGGGGTTATGTGAAAAATAAAAGATAGTATGGTAATACTGTCCAGGGGCAACAGAGAGACAGATCAGCAGGACCAGTTCATGTTAAGAAGCCAAAGAGTAATGAGTGCAGTTAGGTACTGAACAGTCTATTGTGACCATGATAGTTGGTACTGATCACTCTGTGTAAGATCTGGGTGCTGAAAAGGAATAAAGTGATATGCATGGTACCCTACTCATTAGTAATAGTGCAAACCACAGTGTCAAGATATAAAAGAGAAAGAGAGAGAAGTAAAGTGCCCCAGAAGCAGGAGGGAGAGGGTGGTGGAGAGAAACTGGGAACATTGGTGGCAAGAACTGTGCACTGCTAAAGGGTGGTGTACATTCTATTACTGAAACTCAACCATAAGCAATTTTGTAGCCATGGAGCTCAAATAAAGAAATCATTAAAAATAAATTTATTATGGGCAACTGTGTCAACTATCTGAAGAATTTTCTTTAAATAAAGTATTAAAACAATTATCAAAATAATCTCTGGTTACCTTTTGAATTTCTATAGAATCTGTAGTGACATCCCATGTTAGTTTCTGATTTAATTTTTTAAGTTTCTCTTTTTTTGGGGGGGGGCACACCCGGCAGTGCTCAGGGGTTACTCCTGGCTGTCTGCTCAGAAATAGCTCCTAGCAGGCATGGGGGACCATATGGGACACCAGGATTCAAACCAACCACCTCTGGTCCTGGATCGGCTGCTTGCAAGGCAAACCTGCTGTGCTATCTCTCTGGGCCCTAAGTTTCTCTTTCTTTGTTAGTTTTGCTAGTGAATTATCAATATTGACTATTTTTCTCAAATAACCAACTCTAGTTTTCATTGCTATATTGGATTATTTTTTGTGTGTCCAGTTCATTAATTTCTGCTCTAAGCTTTATTATTTCCTTCCTCCTGCCTGCTTTCAGCTCATGATGTTGGACATCTTCCTATTTCTTAAACTGTACCATTAAGTTGTTTATGCATTAAATTATTCCTTCCTTCCTATGAATTTCATTCCATTCCAATGAATGCTTGCAAATATATAGATTTTCCACTTAATACCACTTTTGCTGTGTACCACAAATTCTGATAAATTATGTGTCCATCTCATTTATTGCAAGAATCTTTGGATTTTCTACTGATTTCCTCTCTAACCTTCTGTTTGTTGATTAATAGTGAGCTGCTTAAATCCCAGGTGTTAAAGTTATTTCACCATTTCTGTTTGTAATTTATTTCTACTTTCACTGCATCATATTCTGAGCAGATATTTGATACAATTTCAATCTTCTTGATTTTATGGCTGTATGTTTTGTGGTCCAGTATGTGGTCTATCTTGGATAATCTCCCATGTGCATTGGAGGAAAATGTGTACTTCTGATTTTGGAAATAAAAAGTTCTCTCTCTTTCTCTCTCTCTCTCTCTCTCTCTCTCTATATATATATATATATATATATATACATATATACATATATTATTGTCAATAAATTCTTGGTGAGAATTAGCCTAGTTGATCTATGAAGAGATGACGGAGCATATTGAAATCTCCAACTAGTATTATGTTGCTATTGATGTCTTTCTTAAATGCTATTAGGAGTTGTTTTAAGTATTTTGATGGTTCCTTACTGGATGCATATATATTTAGAATTGTTCTTTCTTTTTGATGTGCCTACCTCCTTAAATTATTAACAAATTACTTGTTTGTCTCTTATAACCATTTTAAACCTGGAGTCCATGTCATCGGATATTAGTATGGCCAGCCCAACCTTTAAAAAGGAGTTGTTTGATTGAAGAATTGTCTTCAAGTCTTTGACTTTGAGTCTGTTTTCTCTGACTTTTCAAGTATGTTGCCTTCAGGCAGCAGAATGCTAAATTCCATTTTCTGATCTACGTTTTTCACTCTGTCTCCCCTTATTAGTGCATTTAGACCATTGACATTGAGAAAGATTACTGCCATGGAATTTTGTGCCATTTTTTTTGTAGAACATTGATGTATTTGTGGGATTTACCTTGCCTTAGAGTACCCCCCATTTAGTCCTTCTTTTAAAGTTGGTATTGAATCTGTAAAGTTCCTCAGATGCTGTTTATCCATTAGCTGTGTATCATTCCTTCAAATATCAATGAGAGCCTGCTGGGTAAAGTATTCTTGATGAGACATTTTGTTCATTATTACTTTAGTCCCTCACCATTTTCTGGCCTGAATGGTTGCTTGTGAGATATTTGCTATAAATATGCTTATGCTCCTCTCTTTTTTTTGTGTGTGTGTGTTTTGGGTCACATCCGGCAGTGCTCAGGGGTTATTCCTGGCTCCAGGCTCAGAAATTGCTCCTGGCAGGCACGGGGGACCATATGGGACGTCGGGATTCGAACCGATGACCTCCTGCATGAAAGGCAAATGCCTTACTTCCATGCTATCTCTCCGGCCCTATGCTGATGCTTCTTAATATATAATTTTCTATTCTGATCATGTTGCATCCAGTATTATATCACTATCTATAGTTTTCATCATTGTGAGAAGGATGTACCCCGGGATGTTTTTATTTGGGTCTCTTTTAGCTGGTACAATTTGGGGTCAAGCATGCACGCTTCACTCTGGGAACATCTCAGCTATCATGCCTTTGACTGTTGCTTCTTTATAAGGGTTTTCTTCCTGGTTCTCTGGAACTGCAATGAGTCTTACATCGTTTCTATTGAATTGATCCCAAGGTTCTCAAGACGTCTGTACATTTATTTTGAGTATTAATTTTCCACATCCTATTGGTTGATTTTGAGACTTAGTTACATCTTATTTTGTTGTCTGGTGGCTTTCTCCATTTTTTTCTTTACTGGTTCTATCCAAAGTAGCTATTGTTATGCTGATGAAGTCTTCTAGTGAGTTTTTCTTTGCAGCTAAAAGTTTTAAGTTCTGTCATTTCTAAATTGCAGTTTTCTCATTTCTACTCTCATATCCTCTTGAGTCTTATTGTCTGTTGACTCTTGTTGTCTGTTTTATTGTTGCCTTGAGTTCCTGGAACATCCTCAACATTTACTCTCTAAAGTCTTGTTCAGAGAGACTATATGTGTGGCTTATATAAGATGGGCCTTCAAACTACCATCTTCATTCACTAAGTGTGGTGAGAATCTGCGTCATTTTCTCACACCTTTGTCGTGTGGTGACGTTTTTAATTATCTGTTGTGGTGGGGCTCCTTGACTAAAAGAAATGTGCAGCCAGAGTGATGCAAAGCAGTCTCAGTGCTGTCTGGAATACTCACCTCAGTTCAGTACAAAATAGAAATTTTCAGTCCAAATACTTCCCATAGCCTGCAGCCTCTCTTGCTGCTGCAGGTCAAAAGTTTTTTCTTTCACCAACCCATGCTCATGTCTCTATTTTGGAGTTTTATTTGAATTTTTGTTTGACATATAGGAAGATCATATAGTTTATCTCTTTCTATGTCTTAATTTATTAAACATAATAGCCAAAGCCCATCCACCACTGTTACAAATGGTGGTATTTTCTATTTCCCTATGACTGAATAGTATTCTGTTTGATTGGTTCAATGGTGAATTACAATTTTAATATTTCCTGCTGAGGTATTCCCTTTCTTCACTACTCTCACACTGACAACAGGTAATGACTCAGTTTTTTCTTCTCAAACTCGTGACACACTCCACCATTAAGAAAAAAGAAACATTAAATTTTAAATACTGAAGTCACAGTGCAAATTGAAGAAAATCAAAACTTAATGCTTGTATCTAAGCAAAAAATATGGCTATATATTATAAAACATAAGTTTCTATCCTGAGAAGATAACTACAAGGATCTGATGCCAAATCTAAACATGCCGAAGTCCAAAAGATGGAAAAATTCTGGAGAACCATGCAGATGACACTTAACAAACTCATACAGTCCCAATAAATCACAAACATTACTCTAACATATCATCAAGAAACACAACACCAAAAGGAGATATTCAAACCACCAAATTTTTATTAACTTCAAACAATATTTGAATTGTGGCTCAGCAGGAGAAAAAGTCAAGTTGTTTTACAAACTTAAGGCCCTGAGTTCCAACTCTCAATTTTGTAGATTGAGAATAGAAAAGCTTTCAGAGACAATGGCACAATAGCAGTGTAGAGTATTTTAAAAGAACTTATATATGTCGCTGAAAAGAAACCAGCTGGATAATTGAGCTGACAGAATTTATGATCTGTCTAGGGTGTAGGAAACGGAGAGTATTTCAATGACAGTTCTACCATCACTCACCATCACTTGCATTGAAAGTTTATTCAAAGTGTTTTCCACATATATCATCTGGAATCACGATCCTTCCTAAGCACTTTCCTCATTGCTCCCTTCACATCCTTGTTCCGAAGGGTATAGATCAGGGGGTTCATCGTGGGAGTAAAAATGCCATAAAAGAGAGTTGTGAACTTGCCCCGGTCCTGAGAGTAGTTGCTGCTGGGCTGCAGATAAGCATAGATGGCTGTGCCGTAGAACAGAGATACCACAATGAAGTGGGAGCCACATGTCCCAAAGGCTTTTCTCTGCCCAGCAGTAGACTTGATTCTTAAGATGGCCCTTACAATCCAACCATAGGAAAACACAATAAAAATAACAGGTAAAACAAGACCGACGACACTGGCAAAGTAGAGTTCAGCTTCAATATTTCTGGTATCAACACAGGCGAGCTTCAGCAATGCAGGGATCTCACAACCAAAATGATCTATTATATTTCTCCCACAAAGTGGTAAAAGGAAGATGAGTATAGTTTGCACTAAGGAGTTGGAAAAACCAAAGATCCAAGAAATCGAAGCCATCAGGGCACAGAGTCTGGGGTGCATAATGACAGTATAGTGGAGAGGCCTGCACACAGCAGCATAACGGTCAAATGCCATAACTCCTAAGAGCACACATTCTGTGCCACCCAACCCTAGAGACACAAACAACTGAGCCACACAACCAGCAAATGAGATATATTTGTCAGCTCCACTGAGATTTACTAGGAATTGAGGAACAATGCTAGTGGTATAACACATGTCTAGAAAGCTTAGGTTGGAGAGGAAAAAATACATTGGGGTGTGGAGATTGGGATCCAGGTAGGACAATGTAATGATGGTGGTGTTACCCAGCAAAGTGAAGATATAAAGAATTATCAGTACCACAAAGAGGACTATTTCCAGTTGGGGCCTATCCGAGAATCCCAGTAGGATGAACCCCGTGAAGGAACTTCCATTTTTCTGTTCCATGTTAGTACATGTCTCCTGTTAACATAAAGTTTTCACCAGTTTTTAAATTGTATCATTAGAGTTTATAATGTGACTCAGTGGTAGAGCATACATCTAAAATGTGCAAGACACTGGGTTTTGAATGGGTTATCCATGCCCACCCTCAACCACTGCTGATATGATCCATACAACTTCCAAAAGAAGGTTCTTTAATTAAATGTGTGGGTACAGTGTATCATGCCAAATGTTTTAGCCTGCATTTATATAAGACTATTTATACAAAATATGTATTCTTTGTCATTGATATATTCTACATTAATTTAAGTCACATATGCTGTTATCATTAGTAGTAGTCAAATAATAAAATTTAAGAGGTTTGTTTATGTTTTTGCATCAATTAAAGGCATAAAAGACCTGTATAATACAAGTAAACAGATAACATATGATCCAGTAGCAAATCTCATATAAGTGTACGATAAATTGAAATAAACCCTTTATATATTAAAAGAAAAAATCTGTATAAGATTACATATTCTAGGACTTAAAGAATCATAGGCATATGTAACTGTTTCAGAGAAAATCAAATAGAGCAAACCAAAATCAGAATCAAAAAAATAAATAAATATGTTTTGAGTGAGGTTATTTTATATATATGAAATATAATATAGTATTTTATAATTTTACTCTTTTATAAAATAATATATCACTCTCTTATAGTTAATATATTTTATGTATATTTATTCATTTAACTGGGGTAATAATAAAGGCTACAGAAAATATTTTTTGTTGTTTTTTTTTGTTTTTGTTTTTGTTTTTTTGGGTCACACCCGGCGGTGCTCAGGGGTTACTCCTGGCTATCTGCTCAGAAATAGCTCCTAGCAGGCACGGGGGACCATATGGGACACTGGGATTTGAACCAACCACCTTTGGTCCTGGATTGGCTGCTTGCAAGGCAAACACCGCTGTACTATCTCTCCGGGCCCTACATAAAATATTTTACATTTACATATTTATAATACAAAAACAATGATATTAACAATGACAATATATAGAATCATACAAAATAATGCTGTGTAAATGAAGTGGAACTGAGGCATTTCAGAGATTCTAGGTTGGAGAGAGTCTTCTGCATATGCTTAAAACAAAGGAATGCAACTAAACAAATAAAGAGAGCCTAGATTAGAGCTCAGAATAAAATCCCCTCTAAGTACTAATATGAAATAAAAGTTTAGTTGACAAAAAATCAAACAACTAAAATAGAACAAAGCATGTGGTTGTCCACTATTATAGTCATTTTTCCAAAAGTACAATAAGTTAATAATTTATTCAAGAATATTTATCAGAATCCTAATAATGCACTATTTCTAACTTTTGAAATTTCCTATTGAATTTGCTCTGCTGGTATCGTAGTACAGTAATATTGTAGATCATAGATATAGTACTAAATGTTGATAGGTCAGTATGTCTTTGAAAGAATGTTTTGGTGTGTTATGATTGCTTCAAGTTCACTTTGGAGACATAGGAGAGGTTATTAGGTAATGCATTTTTAGGGGGAGCTGAACTGAAGTGCCTTCTTTTCTGGTGTTTTGTTTTTGTTTTGGGGCCACACTCAACAGTGCTCAGGATTTAATCCTGGCTTTGCTTTCTGGGATCATTCCTGCTGAGCTCAGAGGCCCATATGGGATACCAGAGAACAAACCCAATGTACTATTTTTCTTGCCCTACTCTGAAAAAAAATTTTTTTTTGTTTTTTCGGGCCACACCTGTTTGATGCTCAGGGTTCACTCTTGGCTAAGCACTCAGGAATCACCCGTGGCTTGGGGGGATCATATGGGACGCCGGGGGATCAAACCGCGGTCTTTCCTTGGCTAGCGCTTGCAAGGCAGACACCTTACCTCTAGCGTCACCTCGCCAACCCCTTTGAAAAAAAATTTAAATCATAACAAACACACTGCTAGTTTTCAGATTACTTAATTTAGTTCATCTATGTTATTTTACAGCATAGTATTATGTTACTTTAAATATTCTGTCTTTACAATGAAGCAAGATTATGCTCCCTTTAGAAAGACTTCATAAGTCAAATGTTACATTTACAATACTTTGTTCTCTATTAACAATTTAATATCAGTACATTCCACTGATTTAGGTTACTTATTTCTTCCTACTCTGTATCCAATCTCCTAAAACTATTTCCACCAGCACAAGAGGTGCTTCTCTTAGAAGAGAAGGAACAGCTCTGATTTGGTTTGTTGTGTGCAAAATAGTGTTACACCCAGCTGTGCTCAGGGATTATTAGATGTTGGGAGGATGGAATCCATGTCCGACCCATGCAAGTCCAGCACCTTACCCACTATTTTATCACTCTGGCTCAGAAACAGATTTAGACTAAAGGTCAATGAGAAATTTCCTTCCCACTATATTTAAAGAATTATGATTCATTGGAAATTATCACCTATGGTTAAGCAACTATCAAAGGATTAAGTGCAGTATGAAAGAGAGATCATTACTAGACAGCTATACAAACAAGGATGATGAGAAATATTAAACACACCTGTCATTGGTAAAAGAAGAGAGGATATTTTCCTTAATAACCACCATAATCTGGCAAATCATTATTAAATTATACATAAATTATTTTTTAGATATAAGAATAAAAGCTTAAAAGATAAAAGTATAAATATGGAGTAAATTAGACATAATAAAAACAGATAGTAAAAAAATCAATATGGCATTCTTAGAGCATTTTCTCGTCATTAAAGAAAAGAATGAGAAATGACATCTCACAGAACACAATGATATAATAATATGCAAGAAATGTTTTCAAATACAAGATATTTTATCCAAAGAAAATGCTGATAACATCAAGATAGAGTTAAAATGGTATTTGATACATTAAATTTGCAACAGTAATACAATAATTCTAATTTTTAAAGAAAGCATAAATAGATAAAATTAGTACAAATTATATAAACTAAAGATTTTTTTTTTGTTTTTGTTTTTTTGGGTTTTGAGCCACACCCAGCAGTGCTCAGGGGTTACTCCTGGCTATCTGCTCAGAAATAGCTCCTGGCACGCACGGTCCGGGCCCTAAACTAAAGATTTTAAAGGCAAATACATGGTTATCTGTGATTAAGATATAAAATATGCAAAATCTTTAACATAAAGTTTTGTCCCTGTGGATGAATGAATCCTGAAAATAAATGATTGCAAAACTTCTAAATACTATAGTCAATGCTATAAAGGATTGTTAGTTCTTGAATACATTTCTGTTCATAGCCTGATCTGAATTGATATATTAGAATATTTCTAATAGTATTCAAGAATTAAATGCAGAAAAATAAAAATAAATCTACCCCTATATCCTAAAGAATAGTCTAATGAAATGAAAGGAATGATGCCTTAGACCAAATTCTATGAAATAAGAGAATGAAGAAAGGCTTCCAAGACATGCAGCTTGTTGAGAAACTCCGCTCAGGGTAAAGGTGGAAAAATTCAATTGCAGCACTGTGGGAAATAAAAAAGTTTGATCACAGAACACAGAACAGAAGAATACAGCATGAAACTAATATCATAAAGACCTGGAAGAGCATTCTCACACTGGCCTCACAGTGATGGCAGAAATCATCTATCAAGTTCAAATATCATAGCTAATATTCATATTCAATAAATACTATGCAATATTCACAGTCACAACAGCTCATTTTGCCTGAACATTGCCATTAGAAAGATAAAGAAATTAAATTTCACCTTTTACTGAATTTTCACTTTTTTAAGCTTAAAAAAGTACAAAAGTCTAGTTATAGCCATATAGTAAGCACAGTTCTGTAGCATTGATTAGAGTAGAATAGGACTATGACTCTGAGAAAAATGAGCATCTTCTTATATCATGTAACAAAGATTTTAGCTGCTCCACTAATTTCCAGAGGTCTCCATGAATGAATTTCCTTTCATACCTGATGCCTATTCTCTGGAGAAATCAAAGTGAACTTAATGTAAGACCTTTATTTTTAAACAGGGGATGGACAGGTGCACCAGGCAACAGAAGAGAATCTCTGGAGACAAATAAAGCATGTAGACAACAATTTGGGAGCTTGTGCTGCAATAGTACAATCGACCTGAAGTACACTATTTATTCCATTAGTGCAATCAAACACTGTCATCTTTTTTTTTTTTTTTTTTTGTGGTTTTTGGGTCACACCCGGCAGTGCTCAGGGGTTACTCCTGGCTCCATGCTCAGAAATTGCTCCTGGCAGGCACGGGGGACCATATGGGACGCTGGGATTCGAACCGATGACCTCTTGCATGAAAGGCAAACGCCTTACCTCCATGCTATCTCTCCAGCCCCAAACACTGTCATCTTATAATTCACTGTTTAATGGAACACCCAGTCCTTCTTACTCTCCCTGTCTTTTTTCCTCTTCAAATTGTGTTCATAATTGAGTGAAGAACCAGCATTAACTCCAAAAAAATTCAGTGATACAACAGAATAAAATAAGCACTTTCTTAGTGTAATTTTCAGTCTCACACTCTGAATTTCCATACAGAGTCTACATATTTTTTACAGCTCTTTATGAGAGGAAAAGAACACTTAAGACTGTTTAAGTATTTAAAGTATTTACTGACACCAACAAAGTAGCATAAAAAACAAGTATTATGTAATTTCACATGAATAAAGAAACACAGGAACAAATGTCAAATAATTTTATAAACAATATATATTACATAATTTTTTTTTTTTGGTTTTTTGGGTCACACCCGGCGGTGCTCAGGGGTTACTCCTGGCTGTCTGCTCAGAAATAGCTCCTGGCAGGCTCAGGGGACCATATGGGACACCGGGATTCGAACCAACCACCTTTGGTCCTGGATCGGCTGCTTGCAAGGCAAACACCGCTGTGCTATCTCTCCGGGCCCATATTACATAATTAAAGAAAAATGTTATCATATACAAATAAGATTTACTAATTGTATCCATATAGATATGCTGACATCTGATTAATAAGCTATAATAGAACAAAATGTTTAGGATTTTATTATTTGGTTCTCACTTTCAGTGAACTTCAGTAGCAAGTTCCTTTTTCCCACTAAGATAATGTAAAGGAATATAGCTTCCTCTTACGGATATGTTTCAACTATATATACATATATATGTTACAAATCTAAAGCAGCACTGAGATCCATTTCCATTCCACTCACCTTTTTTCTCCATATCACTGAGTCCTGAGCAGTCCTCAATCTCATTTCCAAGTTGCTACTTTTAATAGTACTGGATTGCAGCCTGCATCACTTGAATATAAAGATTCAGAAATACATTGAAAGCAAAGGGCAAGACTACCAACATTATATTACCCAGAACTTGTTCTTGAGCAATAGAATGCTTTCCCATGATAAATTTGGCTATCTTTCACATGAATTCTAGATCTGCATTCTGCCTCTAGCTCCTAGGAAGATGAGTGAGTGCAGTTTTGAATTTGGTGTGCTATTTCCCAGATACATTGACCTGGTTATATGACAGAGAGATTCTTTTGGCAACAGAAGAGTAGAATATGAAATTGCACTAAGGGATGAGATGCACAGAAAACTCAAGTTGTTTACCAGGCAAAAGTCTCTTGAGATCTATCTCCTATGCTGTTAATTAACCACTGTGCCAAGCTGTCCAGAGATAATAAGCCTCAGAGAAAGAATTGTCAATGCGAGTGCCAGAGGCTACCTAATAATGCTCATTTGTGATAAATATGTTTTGAAGAGTACAAGCATTCTCCCCAATTTTGTTACCATACACTCATCTTTGCAAGGTTTAGATGCCTTTTTCCCTTTTTTATTTAAAACTTTATTACATACATGATTGTGTTTGTGTTTCAGTCATATAAAGAACACCACCCATCACCAGTGCAACATTCCCATCACCAATGTCCCAAATCTCCCTCCTCCCCACTCAACCCCCGCCTGTACTCTAGACAGGCTTTCTATTTACCTCGTACATTCTTATTATTAGGATAGTTCAAAACGTAGTTATTTCTCTAACTAAACTCATACCTCTTTGTGGTGAGCTTCATGAGGTGAGCTGTAACTTCCAGCTCTTTCTCTTTTGTGTCTGAAAGTTATTATTGCAAGAATGTCTTTCATTTTTCTTAAAACCCATAGATGAGTGAGACTATTCTGTGTCTTTCTCTCTCTCTGACTTATTTCACTCAGCATAATAGATTCTCTGTACATCCATGTATAGGAAAATTTCATGACTTTATCTCTCCTGACAGCTGCATAATATTCCACTGTGTATATGTACCACAGTTTCTTTAGCCATCCATCTGTTGAAGGGGTTTTTGTATTGTATTTTTGTGTTCCTAGGGTATATTCCTAGGAGTGGTATAGCTAGGTCGTATGGGAGCTCGATTTCCAGTTTTTGGAGGAATCTCCATATTGCTTTCCATAAAGGTTGAACTAGACGGCATTCCCACCAGCAGTGGATAAGAGTTCCTTTCTCGGGGCCGGGTGGTGGCGCTGGAGGTAAGGTGCCTGCCTTGCCTGCGCTAGCCTAGGACGGACTGCGGTTCGATCCCCCGGCGTCCCATATGGTCCCCCAAGAAGCCAGGAGCAACTTCTGAGCGCATAGCCAGGAGTAACCCCTGAGCGTCACAGGGTGTGGCCCAAAAACCAAAAAAAAAAAAAAAAAAAAAAAAAGAGAGTTCCTTTCTCTCCACATCCCCGCCAACACTGCTTGTTCTTATTCTCTGTGATGTATGCCAATCTCTGTGGTATGAGGTGGTACCTCATAGTTTTGATTTGCATCTTCCTGATGATTAGTGATGTGGAGCATTTTTTCATGTGTCTTTTGGCCATTTTTATTTCTTCTTTGTCAAAGTGTCTGTCCATTTCTTCTCCCCATTCTTTGATTTCTTTTTGTGTGTGTGTAAAGTTTTGTCAGTACCTTGTATATTTTGGAGATTAGCCCCTTGTCTGATGGGTATTGGGTGAATAGTTTCTCCCACTCAGTGGGTGGCTCTTGTATCCTGGGTGCTATTTCCTTTGAGGTGCAGAAGCTTCTCAGATTAATATATTCCCACCTGTTAATCTCTGCTTTCACTTGCTTGGAGAGTGCAGTTTCCTCCTTGAATATGCCTGTAGTCTCAATGTTCTGGAGTGTTTTGCCTACGTGTTGTTCTATATATCTTATGGTTTTGGGTCTGATATCAAGGTCTTTAATCCATTTGGTTTTTCCTTCATACATGATGTTAGCTGGGGGGTCTAAGTTCAATTTTTTGCAAGTGGATAGCCAGTAGTGCCAATACCACTTGTTGAAGAGGCTTTCTTTGCTCCATTTAGGAGTTCTTGCTCCTTTATCAAAAATTAGGTGATTGTATGTCTGGGAAACATTCTCTGAATATTCAAGCCTATTTCACTGATCTGAGGGCCTGTCTTTATTCCAATACTATGTTGTTTGATAACTATTGCTTTGTAGTAAAGTTTAAATTTGGGGAAAGTAATTCCTCCCATATTCTTTTTCCCAATGATTGCTTTAGCTATTCTAGGGTGTTTATTGTTCCAAATGAATTTCAAAAGTGCCCGATCCACTTCTTTGAAGAATGTCATGGGTATCTTTAGAGGGATCACATTAAATCTGTACAATACTTTGAGGAGTATTGCCATTTTAATGATGTTAATCCTGCCAATCGATGAGCAGGGTATGTGCTTCATTTCCGCTTGTCCTCTCTTATTTCTTGGAGTGGAGTTTTATAGTTTTCTTTGTATAGGTCCTTCACATTTTTAGTCAAGTTGATTCCAAGATATTTGAGTTTGTGTGGCACTATTGTGAATAGGGTTGTTTTCTTAATGTCCATTTCTTCCTTATTACTATTGGTGTATAGAAAGGCCATTGATTTTTGTGTGTTAATTTTGTAGCCTGCCACCTTGCTATATGAGTCTATTGTTTCTAGAAGCTTTTTGGTAGAGACTTTAGGGTTTTCTAGGTAGAGTATCATGTCATCTGCAAATAGCGAGAGCTTGACTTCTTCCTTTCCTATCTGGAGTCCCTTGATATCTTTTTCTTGCCTAATCACTATAGCAAGTACTTCCAGTGCTATGTTGAATAGGAGTGGGGAGAGAGGAGAGCCTTGTCTTGTGCCAGAATTTAGAGGGAAAGCTTTCAGTTTTTCTCCATTGAGGACGAGATTTGCCTCTGGCTTGTGGTCGATGGCCTTAACTATATTGAGAAAGGTTCCTTCCTTGCCTCTGGCTTGTGGTCGATGGCCTTAACTATATTGAGAAAGGTTCCTTCCATTCCCATCTTGCTGAGAGTTTTGATCAAGAATGGGTGTTGGACTTATCAAATGCTTTCTCTGCATCTATTGATATGATCATGTGATTTTTATTTTTCTTGTTGTTGATGTTGTATATGATGTTGATAGATTTGCAGCTGTTAAACCAGCCTTGCATTTTTGGATAAAACCTACTTGATCTTAGTGGATGATCTTTGCCAGGATTTTGTTGAGGATCTTTGCATCTGTATTCATCAGTGATATTGTTCTGTAAATTTCTCTTTTGGTAGCATCTCTCTCTGGTTTAGGTATCAAGGTGATGTTGGTTTCATAAAAGCTATTTGGAAGTGTTCCTGTTTTTTTGATTTCATGAAAGAGTCTTGCCAGGATTGGTAGAAGTTCCTCTTGAACGGTTTGAAAGAATTCATTAGTAAATCTATCTGGGCCTTGACTTTTGTTTTTGGGCAGAAATTTGATTACTGTCTTAATTTCCTCAATAGTGATAGTGTGTTTAGGTGTGCTACATCCTCTTCATTCAACCGTGGAAGATTATAAGAGTCTAAAAATTTATCTATTTCATCCAGGTTTTCATTTTTAGTGGCATAAAGTTTCTCAAAGTAGTTTCTTATTACCCTTTGGATCTCTACCTTATTAGTAGTTATCTCTCCTTTTTCATTTCTTTTTTTTTTAATATAATTTTTATTTTGATCATAGTGGCTTACATATTGTGGACAATAATATTTTAGGTACATATTTACATAAAATCAGGGGGGATTCCCATCCCCAAATTGTCCTCCCTACACCCCCGTTTCTGTCTTACCTCCCATTTCCTCTTCCCTCACCCCCAGGGCGGCTAGAATATGTGGTCCCCTCTGTCTCTAACCAACTACTTAGTAGTCTTGCATCAGTTTGGTCTTGATGCCTCCCTTATTTCCCCCTCTAAGTAGGGGCAGGGGTAGCTAGTTCAAGTTGCGTGGTTTTGCCTGAAAAAGAGAAAATAAATAAACCGGGGTAAGAGTTTAATACCCCGAAAATGGGCAGAATCCTTCTAGAGGTTCTCATCATCGATTTGGGAAATGAAGGAGAAAAAGAAGTTGAAACACTCCACCAGTACCAAAAGAAGTGTCAAATATCCAGTGAGGACTCCAGCTATAACGATAAGCACCACAAAAAAACAGATAAAAAACAAACCAAAACAAACTAAAAACAAACACAAACAAACAAAAAACACGCCGTGGTCTTGAAATAAGAAACATGGCGTAGCACATAACGAAAGAAAAGAAAGGAAGAGAAAGAAAAGAAAAAAAAAAAAGAATAATTGGGGCCAACAATTTCAATAATCACATCCAAACTGAGGAATCGACCAAAATAGCTAGGTAAATAAAAATAATAATAACAATAATAAATGAAGGTAATATATATATATATATTATATATATATATATATATATATATATACATAACCAAGGTTTTGTGTTTTTTGTATTTTTTTTTCCCTCCTGCCCTGGCACAGTAAATATTGGGGTCATTCGAAAAGGAATTCACTTGCCCTATAAGATATGGGGTTTCTCCGTCCTTGGAGTATACTGTCATGGAATCAGCTCTAGTCTTTGCTCAGGATCATTACTCTCCAGGTTGTGTTTTTTTTTTTTTTTTTTTTTTGGTGTGTGGAAGGCTTCTGCTCTGTCCAGTGTGATACCGTCAGAGCTCTGTGTTTAGCAGTCCCAGTATCTGTACATATCCTGAGGTGGGACTTATGGTGAAGTCAGTCTTTGTGAATCTAGAGGTTCTGTTACCTCAGTGCCATTTTAATCCATCTTCTGTGGTTGGTAATCTTGGTCTTTGCGCTGAACCTAGGAAGGCATCTAGGATAGCGTCTTTCTTTGTTCTTCCAGAAGCCCCTTTCCATTACAATTGTCTCTGCCGGACCTTTGGGACTGGGGATCATGCTTATTGTGCAGGTCTTAGTTCAAACCCTAGACTAGGGCTTTTTTATTGGTCCCAAGATGTATACAGTCTGGTCGTGGTTCTAGTATCCAGTCATCTGTAAATCACGATCTTGGCTTTTGGACCTACCAAAGGGTGCCGCGTCTTCTGGTTTTGTCTTGTCGTTAGCTGGTGAGGTAGGCTAAACTGCTCTAAGGTCAAGTTGTTCACATTTTCCTCATTGTCGAGATATCATGTTAGAGCTGGCCCTTGTTGTTGACCCTGCAGTAATAAGGCTGTCCCAGATGGAGATTGTTTCTTACAGCTGTTGTGAGGAGCTGTGCCGTTTCTATGTCTGGGATCCAGGGTTCAAGGCTGGTTGAATGGTATCTAATCACCTGAGGTCTAAGTTGATTCCACTTGACATATTTTCAAGGTAGGAGATAACCCTGTATTGTAAACAACTATGAGTTCCTATCTCTAGTAGATAAGAGCTCTTTTTTTTTTAAAATATGTAAGATTTCCCCTTTATTTAGTGTGCCTTTGCAGGGGGAAGTGGTGCTCCATTATATGTCGGAGTATTTGGGGTGGACAGAGTGGGTAACAGAGATAGGTCACATACCCAAAGACGATTAAAAAAAAAAAAAAGGAAATAAAAGTGTATGTGCCCACAAATGTATATGTAAGGCAAACATTTAAATAAATAAGTTAATTAAAAAAATAAAAATATAAAATGAGTTAGCGAAGTTTTTAAAGGACCAACGTGGTGCAAAAGACTACTTTGCATTTGGGAGAGAACAGGTAAAGAGTTGGTGTATTACAGGTCTTATGCCTATGTTGGAAGTACAGTTTTCCCATTGTCTTTTGGATTTTTCTTGTGGTGTGTGGGTTCCCAGGCATCTTCCAATCACACACCCTGCCCCCCTTCAGATTGGTAAAAATTTGCAGCTGGGAGGTCTTGGAAGAGTTCTTGCATTGGGGATACTATTGGACCTAAGTCCGGTTTCAAGAAACAGTCCATGTTAGGGGGAGTTGGTAGGGAGGGTCTCGCAGCATGTGTCCACAGGGGAGTTGGCTGTCTTTTCTTGCAGGAGACGATGTGTGGGTTCGGTTGGGTGTCCCCTCGCCTGGGTGCTGGGTACTGGTTCATTGGGTAGGAGGTCGATCTTGATGCCTAAGAGATTAAGGACTGAGGGTGGAGAGTTTTAATATGGTGGGAGATCTGGATGGGATTGAGGGGTGAAGGGATAGTTGGATTTCCGGGGGGGAGAAAGGGGAAGGTATATGGGAGGGGTATGAAGGAAGAGAAAAGAGAAAATACCGTAGAAAGGGAGAAGAGAAAGGGAAAAAAGTAAAGAGAAGAGTAGAAGAGAAAAAGAAAAGAGAAGAGAAAAAAAATAGAGAGAAGAAAGAAGAGAATAGCAAGGGAATGCTGGTTTGGTTGAATGTGTTCGATGACTAGAGCCTGTAGTTTAGGTCTGTACATCGCAGGTACTGCTTTGGTGGTCTGACTGGTCACGTGCTTCGATTCCTAAAAGAAGGTTTAACCTAGAGATAAAGTGTATGTTAAAGAGTTTTCTCGTGGCCGTCTCATAGTGCAAGCAAGGTATGGTATCTCGTGTGGTATCCCGAATTGCCATCTTAGTTTGTCCGCCCTTTGTATCTAAGGGCGCCTGTGGAAAGAAAAGCTGAGAGGTTATTTTTAAAATATAGTAAGGTAAAGGGATTAAAACGTAGTGTTATGGTATGTTGCCATTGCATTACGTGATTTCCCGCGGTGTTCTATACTTGTGTTCCTGTTTACGATCTCTAAGGGATTATTGTGGGCCTTTGTTGTAGGAGTCTGGTTACATACCTGTTCTCTCCATGTTGCTGTTTCTGTTGTTGCTGTTTTCCTTGTGGTATAATGTGCAGTCAAGAGTTTGCATTGTTCCTTTTTCATGTATTTTGGACACTGCTCCCACGTATATGTTGACTATTACAGTGATCGGAGTTTCTACCCTGTTAAACCCTGTTATATGATTGTTAGGTATTAGTTGTGTATAAAATATATGTTCTAGGTGTTTCAGAATAGTGCTACCATTCTGTGTTTATCTTTTGTCTTCAGGCTTACTTCGTTTAACATAACATAATCTAGGTCCATCCACGTTGCTGCAAAGTCTGTGATTGTATCATTTCTAACTGCCATGTAATATTCCATTGTGTATATGTACCACATCTTAATGATCCATTCATCCGTTGTTGGACACCTAGGTTGGTTCCAAGATTTGGCTATTATACTGAGTGCTGCGATAAATAGTGGGGTGCATACGTATTTTGGAATGAATGTCCTTCCATCTTGTGGGTATATGCCTAGGAGGGCAATTGCTGGGTCAAATGGCAGCTCAATTCTGAGTTCTTTGAGCACTCTCCAGACTTTCCTCCATAGGTGTTGGACTAGGGGACATTCCCACCAGCAGTGGATGAGAGTTCCTTTCATACCGCATCCCCGCCAACAAAGGTTGTTTCCATTATTTTTGATGTGGGCCATCCTCACTGGTATAAGGTGGTATCTCATTGTTGTCTTGATTTGGATCTCCCTGATGATGAGTGAAGGTGAGCATGTTTTCATGTGTTTGTTGGCCATCCTTCTGTCTTCCTCAGAGAAGTGTCTATTCATTTCGTCTCCCCATTTTTTTATAGCTTTGTTTGGTTTTGGGGGGCTCAGCTTTCTGAGTGCTTTGTATGTTCTAGATATCAGCCCTTTATCTGATATGTCGAGTGAAAAGATTTTTTCCCATTCTGTTAGCTGTCTTCTTGCGTTAAGCAGGGTTTCTTTTGCCATGCAGAAGCTTTTTAGTTTGATGTAGTCCCATTTGTTTATATTTGATGCTAACGTTCTTGCCATTGGTGCTCCATTCTCAAAGACCTTTTTGATATATAGGTCTTTGAGTGTTCTGCCTATTTTATTCTCAATAAACTTTATGGATTCGGGTCTGATTTCAAGGTCTTTGATCCACTTTGAGTTGATTTTTGTATAAGGAGTAAGGTATGGGTTGATTTTCACTTTCGTACATGTGGTTTTCCAGTTGTACCAACACCATTTGTTGAATAGGCTTTCTTTGTTCCATTTCAGATTCTTGCCTCTTTTATCAAATATTAGTTGGCTATATACCTGGGGGTTTATGTCTGGGAATTCTGTTCTGACCCACTGGTCTGATGTCCTGTCTCTGTTCCAGTACCATGCTGTTTTGATTACTATGGCTTTATAGTATAGTTTCAAGTTAGGTAAGGAGATGCCTCCCAGCTTCTTGTTTTTCAGTATTTGTTTGGCTATCCTGGGTCTTTTGTGGTTCCAGATGAATTTTGTGAATGCTTGTTCTAATTCTTTAAAGAATTGTGTCTGGATTTGGATAGGGATTGCATTAAATCTATATAGGAGTTTGGGTAGGATAGTCATTTTGATTATGTTAATTCTACCTATCCATGAGCATGGGATGTTCTTCCATTTCTTTAGATCATCTTCAATTTCTTTCTGGAGTGTTTTGAAGTTTCCCTGGTATAGGTCTTTCACTTCTCTTGTAAGGTTGATTCCTAGATACTTGATGTTTTTTGATACTATCTTAAATGGAATTGTATTTTTAATCTCTCTCTCCTCAACTTCATTGTTTGTATATAGAAACGCTACTGTCTTTTGTGTATTGACTTTGTAACCAGCCACTTTGCTGTATTGGTTAATTGTTTCTAGGAGTTTTACTGTGGACTCTTTAGGGTTTTCGATGTATATCATCATATCGTCGGCAAAGAGAGATAGCTTGTGTTCCTCTTTCCCAATTTGAATTCCTTTGATTTCCTTCTCTTGTCGGATTGCTATTGCTAGGACTTCTAAGGTTATATTGAATAAGAGTGGAGAGAGTGGACAGCCTTGCCTAGTTCCTGATCTTAGTGGGAATGCTTCTAGTTTCTCACCATTGAGTATAATGTTGGCTGTAGGCTTTTCATAGATAGCTGTAACTATCTTGAGGAAGGTTCCTTCTAACCCTATTTTGCTGAGTGTCTTTAACATGAAAGGATGTTGGATTTTGTCAAATGCCTTCTCTGCATCGATTGATATGATCATGTGGTTTTTGTCTTTCATGTTGTTGATGTGGTGTATAATGTTGATTGATTTGCGTATGTTGAACCAACCTTGCATTCCTGGGATGAATCCCACTTGATCGTGATGTATGATCTTTTTGATGAAGTGCTGGATTCGGTTTGCTAATATTTTATTGAGTATCTTTGCATCTATGTTCATTAGTGAGATTGGTCTGTAGTTTTCTTTTTTGGTAGTGTCTTTGCCTTCTTTGGGAATGAGTGTGATATTAGCCTCATAAAAGGAGTTGGGGAGGATTCCTGTTTTTTCTATGGTTTGGAAGAGCCTATGGAAAAGTGGTAGTAAGTCTTCTTGAAATGTTTGATAGAATTCACCTGTAAATCCATCTGGGCCTGGGCTTTTGTTCTTAGGGAGTTTTTTAATTACATCTTCAATTTCCTCTGAGGTGATTGGTCTGTTTAGGATTTCTAGATCTTCCTTTTCCAGTCTTGGAAGAGGGTGTTTTTCCAAGAATCTATCGATTTCTACTGGGTTCTCTAGCCTAGTTGAGTATAGTTGTTCATAATATGATCTCATGATATGTTGTATTTCTTGGGGTTCTGTTGTAATCTCTCCCCTTTCATTTGTGATCCTACTGATTTGGGTGTTTTCTCTCTTTTTTTTGGTGAGTTTTGCCAGTGGTTTGTCTATCTTGTTTATTTTTTCGAAAAACCAACTCCTGGTCTCATTGATTTTTTGTATTGTTTTCTTGGTTTCTATGTTGTTTATTTCTGCTCTGGTTTTTATTATTTCTTGCCTTCTGGATGTGGTTGGACTTCTCTGTTGCTGATGTTCCAATTCTTTGAGGTGATCTTTTAAACTGTTGGTTTTGTTATTTTCCTGATTCTTGACATAGGCCTGTATTGCTATGAGTTTCCCCCTAATTACTGCTTTTGCTGTGTCCCATAAATTTTGACATGTTGTCTCTTCATTGTCATTTGTCTCAAGGAATCTTTTTATTTCTTCCTTGAGTTGTTCTTTGATCCAGCTGTTGTTGAGCAGCAAGTTGTTTAATCTCCAGGTATTAGTTTTTCTCCATTGCTTCTTCTTGACCTCAATTTTGAGCTCTGTGGCATAGTGATCTGAGAGGGTACTTCTAATGATCCTTACCTTTGTGGTCTTATATAGGTTGGCTTTGTATCCTAATATATGGTCTATTCTGGAGAAGGTTCCATGTGGGCTTGAGAAGAATGTGTATTCTGCTTTCTGGGGGTGGAGGGCTCTATATAAGTATATTAGCCCTAAATCTTCTAATTTTTCATTCAGAGCTCTTATTTCTTTGCTATTTTTCTGTTTGGTGGATCTGTCCAGTGGTGATAGTGGAGTATTGAGGTCCCCTGCTATTATCACATTTCCCTTCATGTGTTTCTCCAGGTTTGCCAGTAGTTGCCTCACATATTTTGCTGGCTCTACATTAGGTGCATAGATATTGACCAGGGTTAGTGTTTCTTGATCTAATGTTCCCCTGATCAGTAAGTAGTGACCCTCTTTGTCTCTGATCACTTTCTTGAGGTTGAATGCAATTTGGTCTGATATAAGAATTGCTGTCCCTGCTCTTTTTTGTTTTCCATTGGACTGAATAATTACTTTCCATCCTTTTATTCTAAGCCTGTGCTTATCCTGCATCTGTAGGTGTGTTTCTTGCAGACAGCAGAAGTCCGGTTTATTTTTCCTAATCCAGTTCTCTACTATGTGTCTTTTAATTGGAGAGTTTAGTCCGTTAACATTTAGGGAGATTATTGAGAGAGAGGATTGTTGTGTAGTTGTGTTGTGTAGGGTGGTTTTTGTTACAATCGGGGGTTTGGATTGTGTAATTCGTCTTTGAGTAAGTCGTTTAGGATCGGTTTTGTTTGCACAAATAGTTCAAATTCGTTCTTGTTTGAGAATGTTTTTAGTCTATCCTCCCATATGAATGTAAGTTTTGCTGGGTATTGGACCCTAGGTTGGAAATTTCTTTCATTCAGTCGTTTAAATATGTCATTCCATTGTCTTCTTGCTTGAATTATTTCAAATGGGAGATCTGGTTTGATTCTTATGTCCCTACCTTGGTACTTGAGGTTTCTTTTCTTTCTTATTGCTTTAAGGAGTTCTTCTTTCTCTTTGTTTTTTGCCAATTGGATTACCATGTGTCTTGGTGTTTGTTTATTGGGGTCTATCTTATTGGGAACTCTTTTTATTTCCTGTATTGGCATTGCAGTATCCTTCCAGAGGGTGGGGAAGTTCTCCGCTATTATCTCTCTGACTACTTGTTCTTCCCCTTTCCCTACTTCCTCCCCTTCTGGTATACCCACAATTCTTAGGTTGTTTCTTTTGTCCTTGTTCATTAGATACTGGACCTTTCCTTCCAGTGCTTTGCCTTTTATTTCTTTGTTGGTTTCTTGATCATTTTTTGTTTGCAGTTTTCCTTCGAGTTCTTCAATGTGTTTCTCCAATTCTGTGTTTCTGCTTGTAAGGCTTGTTACTTTGTCTGTTAATTCCTTCACTTCTTTTTGTATGAAATCTCTCATGTTCTTTAACATTTCTTCTTTAATTTGGCTGATTTGTTCATCCATAGATTTCTTATACTCGATAGCTAGGGTTTCTCTCATTCCTTTTATTAATTCTTGCATTTCCTTCCTCATGGCTGCTTTTAGGTCTTCATCGCGTGTATCTGTGCGTTTTGGTGGACTTGGAAGCTTGCAAGAGTTTGTCACCATATCTCCAGATATTAGTGATCTCCTTGATTTACGCATACTTCTTTGTATTTAATGGTGTGTTTTAGAGTGCTGTGCTTCTAATTTTCACCTGTTTTGATCCCCTGTGGTGTGGGAGTTGGTTCCCTCCCTGAGGGTGGTTCTAGAGGGACTTTTGGGTGAACTCGCTGAGGTTTTGATCCTCCTGTACTCTTTATGTGGCCTGGTTAGTTGTTTTCCCCTTTTGTTGGCAGCTAGTACTGGCCCTTTCCTGACCACAGTGGTGGGGGGCACTGTTTCTCCTCTCCTTTTTCTCCTCTCCTCTACTACTTGGAAGTCAGTCTTCCTCTTAATTTCTGTCAGCAGGTGTAGTTCCGCTTCTGGCCACACTGGTTGCGGGCGCTGTTGAGCCTGACTCTCTGTTCCCTCCCTTATCTGGGGGTCAATGAAGCTCTGCTCCTCCGAGTTACCGCGGAAGAAATTCCCCCAGTCAAGCCCTCCCGGTAGCTGCTCTCAGCCCTAGGGGGGGTCTCCGGTCCACTCTGGGGCTCGGGGCTAGGTTGCTCTAGGTTACCTAAAGGTCCAGGGGGCAGGCCCAAGCTCACCTAGTCTATTCGTCCCACCTGTCCCAGCTGGGCAGGTGACTCCGGCCCACTAGGTACTAGGGAATGTCCTCCCCAGTCTACGCTCGGGTCAGGTGGGATGAACTCTGGGGCCTGGAAGTTGAGGCAACGGGTGGTGTGGTCTCTGTGCCAACCAGCTGGCCTCTGCAGTCTATGGGGGGGGGGTCGCACGCAGGGTGGCTGGCGGCTGTGGGTCGTCCACGTGTGAGCGCCCTAAAAGAGTGCACTCACCATGGACGCCGGGGGTCCCTACTCCCCGTTGGCGCGGCTGGCCTCTGCAGTCTATGGGGGGGGTCGCGCGCAGGGTGGCTGGCGGCTGCGGGTCGTCCACGTGTGAGCGCCCTAAAAGAGTGCACTCACCATGGACGCCGGGGGTCCCTACTCCCCGTTGGCGCGGCTGGCCTCTGCAGTCTATGGGGGGGGGGTCGCGCGCAGGGTGGCTGGCGGCTGCGGGTCGTCCACGTGTGAGCGCCCTAAAAGAGTGCACTCACCATGGACGCCGGGGGTCCCTACTCCCCGTTGGCGGCTGGCCTCTGCAGTCTATGGGGGGGGGGGGTCGCGCGCAGGGTGGCTGGCGGCTGCGGGTCGTCCACGTGTGAGCGCCCTAAAAGAGTGCACTCACCATGGACGCCGGGGGTCCCTACTCCCCGTTGGCGCGGCTGGCCTCTGCAGTCTATGGGGGGGGGTCGCACGCAGGGTGGCTGGCGGCTGCGGGTCGTCCACGTGTGAGCGCCCTAAAAGAGTGCACTCACCATGGACGCCGGGGGTCCCTACTCCCCGTTGGCGCGGCTGGCCTCTGCAGTCTATGGGGGGGGTCGCGCGCAGGGTGGCTGGCGGCTGCGGGTCGTCCACGTGTGAGCGCCCTAAAAGAGTGCACTCACCATGGACGCCGGGGGTCCCTACTCCCCGTTGGCGCGGCTGGCCTCTGCAGTCTATGGGGGGGGGGGTCGCGCGCAGGGTGGCTGGCGGCTGCGGGTCGTCCACGTGTGAGCGCCCTAAAAGAGTGCACTCACCATGGACGCCAGGGGTCCCTACTCCCCGTTGGCGCGGCTGGCCTCTGCAGTCTATGGGGGGGGGTCGCACGCAGGGTGGCTGGCGGCTGCGGGTCGTCCACGTGTGAGCGCCCTAAAAGAGTGCACTCACCATGGACGCCGGGGGTCCCTACTCCCCGTTGGCACGGCTGGCCTCTGCAGTCTATGGGGGGGGGGTCGCACGCAGGGTGGCTGGCGGCTGCGGGTCGTCCACGTGTGAGCGCCCTAAAAGAGTGCACTCACCATGGACGCCGGGGGTCCCTACTCCCCGTTGGCGCGGCTGGCCTCTGCAGTCTATGGGGGGGGGGTCGCGCGCAGGGTGGCTGGCGGCTGCGGGTCGTCCACGTGTCTCCTTTTTCATTTCTAATACGAGTTATCAAGTTTCTCTCTTTCTTTCTTTGTTAGTTTTGCCAGTGGTCTATCAATCTTGTTTATTTTTTCAAAGAACCAACTTCTGCTTTCGTTGATCTTTTGGATTGTTTTTCGGGTTTCCACTTCATTGATTTCTGCTCTCAGCTTTGTTATTTCCTTCTGTCTCCCTATTTTTGGGTCCTTTTGTTGAGTACTTTATAATTCTATGAGCTGCGTAATTAAGTTATTCAGATATGCCCCTTCTTCTTTCCTGATATGTGCTTGCAAAGCTATAAATTTTCCTCTCAGTACTGCTTTTGCTGTGTCCCATAGGTTCTGATAGTTTGTGTCTCCATTGTCATTTGTTTCTAGGAAGATTTTGATTTCCTGTTTGATTTTATCTTGGACCCACTGGTTATTCAGTATTAGGCTGTTTAACTTCCAGATATTAAACTTTTTCTTCTGTGTCCCTTTGTAGTTCACATATAATTTCAGAGCCTTGTGGTTAGCGAAGGTAGCCTGCAAAATTTCTATCCTCTTGATATTATGGAGGTATGTTTTGTGTGCTAGCATGTAGTCTATCTTGGAGAATGTCCCATGTACATTAGAGAACAATGTGTATCCAGGCTTCTGGGGGTGTAGTGTCCTGTATATATCTACTAGGCCTCTTTCTTCCATTTCTCTGTTCAGGTCTAGTATATTCTTGTTGGTTTTCAGTCTTGTTGACCTGTTAAGTGTTGACAATGCCGTGTTGAGGTCTCCCACAATTATTGTGTTGTTATTGATATTCTTTTTTCAGATTTGTCAACAATTTTATTAAACATTTTGCTGGCCCCTCATTTGGTGCATATATGTTTAGGAGAGTGATTTCTTCCTGCTGTATGTATCCCTTGATTAATACAAAATGTCCATCTTTGTCCCTTACAACTTTCCTAAGTATAAAGTTTTCATCATCTGATATTAAGATGGCCACTCCAGCTTTTTTATGGGTGTTGTTTGCTTGGATGACATTGAGAGAAAGAAGTGTCCTGGTAGTTAGTGCCATCTTTCTATTGAAGTTTGGTGTGTCTGTTGGTCAGTCTTGTCTTAAATTAGGCCGTTCAGTTTTTCTTTTAAGAATGGTTTTGAGTCTGTAAAGTTTCTGAGCTGTTGTTTGTCTGTAAAACCATGTATTGTTCCTTCAAACCTGAAAGTAAGTTTTGCTGGGTGCAGTATTCTAGGCGAAACATTTATTTCATTGAGTTTTGTCACTATGTCCCACCACTGCTTTCTGGCCTTGAGTGTTTCTGGTGACAGGTCTGAAGTAAATCTCAAGGATGTTCCCTTGAATGTAATTTCTCTTTTTGATCTTGCTGCTTTCAGAATTCTTTCTCTATCTGGGGGATTCGTCATTGTTACTAGGATGTGTCTTGGGGTGTTTTTTCTGGGGTCTCCTTTAGTTGTTACTCTTCGGGCATGCTGGATTTGACTGCATATATTTATTAGCTCTGGTAGTTTCTCTTTAATGATGTTCTTGACCATTGATTCTTCCTGGAGATTTTCTTCCTGGGTCTCTGGGACTCCAATGATTCTTAAATTGTTTCTGTTGAGCTTATCATAGACTTCTATTTTCATCTATTCCCATTCTTTGAGTAATTTTCCCATTGATTTATCATTTGAGTTAAGGCTTTTTTCCAATTTTTCTGCTGTTTGAAGTTGTTACTCATCTCATCTTCCAGTGTACTAATTCTATTCCCAGCTGATGTTAACCTGTGGGAAAGCTCAACCATGCTTTTCTTCAATTCATCTACTGAGTTTTTCAGACCTGTTATTTGACCTGAAAGTTCAGTTTGGAGTTTTCTGATTTCTATCTTCATATTCTCTTGATTCTTTTTTTTTTTTTTTTTTTGGCCACACCCAGCGGTGCTCAGGGATTACTCCTGGCTGTCTGCTCGGAAATAGCTCCTGGCAGGCACAGGGGACCATATGGGACACCGGGATTCGAACCAACCACCTTTGGTCCTGGATCGGCTGCTTGCAAGGCAAATGCCGTTGTGCTATCTCTCCGAGCCCCTTCTCTTGATTCTTATTAGTGTTCTCTTTTATACTTTCTTTGAGTTCTTTGAACATCTTCCATATTGCGACTCTAAACTCCTTATCTGAGAGACTGACTAGTTGGTTGGTCATGTTCAAGTCATCAGAGTTGCCATCGTCATTCTCTATGCCTGGCACTGGCCTGCGTTGTTTCCCCATTGTCACACTTATATTGTGGGTTTTTCTACGTGTTGTGGTTGTAATCATTGGCTAAATGATGTGCAAGGCCGGGAAGCAAAGCAAAGCAGCCGTGCTCCTCTGGCTCCACCCTTTCTGGGCTTGTAAACTCGGCTCAGGGAAGGTGAGCCTTCTGCAGATGAGCCACACATAGGATGAAATCAGGCTGACAATGGAGCAGAGCATAGAAGACAGGCAGATAGGGGTGCTGGCATCTGAGTTCCAGCAGAGTTCCTCAATTCTGTATCTTACTCTGAAGCAGGCTGGATTACCAGCAGGAATGCTGATGAAATCCAGTTGCAGGCAGCTGGAAACCACATGGCCCAAGATGGCTTCTGCGCCCTTCTGGCTCCCAGCAGAAACCAGCAAGAATCAGTGTGTGTACCTCCCGACCCACCTCTGAAGCAGGCAGGATCACCAGCAGGAACGCTGATGAAATCCAGTCTCAGGCAGCTGGAAACTGCCGGTTTAGATGCTTTTAAGAAGCAAATATTCCCATTTGCAAAAATATTTTAAGATAGTGGTAATAATTAAATAACAATTTACACCATCATTCCATAAATGCAATTAAATATTAACCTAATTTTATTTCTTACCAAATTAGAAGGGATTGTAAACTTAATTAACTTCTTACCTATAGATCTATTTCCTTCAAGTATATATAACTGCAAGTTTTTATTTAATATGGTTCACTCTAGGAAAAGTACCTCCTGCTAAAAAGTACTTTATGTTAGCGTTTTCTTTTTTTACCAGCCAATTTCAACATACTATTTATTAAGCAGTCTAATTCAGAGCAATAGTGTGTAGAAGAAGCTTTCTTGTTTGATGTATTCCCACCTACTCATTTGTATCTTTATTTCCTTTTTGGAGTCAACTCCCCAAATATATCACAGAACCTAGTATCATGGAAGTTGTACCTCTGCTTTTCTTCAATTCATTTATGGCTTTAGATCTTACATCCAAGTCTTTTTTTGTTTACGTGTTTGTTTGAGGGCCACACCCGGCAATGCTCAGGGGTAACTCATGGCTCGAGTTTATGTGTTGTTGGGAGACAATATAAGGTGCCAGGGATCAAACTCTGGTCAGCATCGTGAAAAGCAAATATCCTTTTTACTCAACTATACCTCTGGCCCTAGATATTCTAATATTTAATTCAATTTTTTATTTTCTTTTTATATAGATATGAAATAGTGATTCAGTTATTGGATGTAGTTAGAGAATAATAGCAAATGAACCTAAAAAGTACAAGAAAGTGGCCAGAGAGGTGGCGCTAGAGGTAAGGTGTCTGCCTTGCAAGCGCTAGCCAAGGAAGGACCACAGTTCGATTCCTCTGGCATCGCATATGGTTCCCCCAAGCCTGGGGCAATTTCTGAGTGGTTAGTCAGGAGTAACCCCTGAGCATCAAACGGGTGTGGCCCCCCAAAAAAGTAGATGAAAGTAATAATAAAAACTAGAGCAAAAGTAAATAATATAGAAAGCAAGAAACAATACAAAAATATCAATTACATCAGGAGTTGGTTCTTAAAAAAGAACAAATATCACAGACACTCCTTTAGCTAGACTCATGAAAACAAAAAGAGAAAATGTTCAAATAAATCTGATAGAGATGAAAAATGAGAAACCATAATAGACCCCTCAGAAATGCTAAGGATTATGATAAGTTACTATAAATAACTTTATGTTGTTAAGCTAGAGAATCTAGAAGAAATTGAACAGATTCTTAGAATCATGCAATATCCCAAAACTAAATGAAAAGGAAGTAGGAGATCTGTAAAGCCCAACACAAGTAAGGAAATCAAAACATCAAATGATGGGAAGATTAGGAAAAACCATACAGATGAGACCTAAAACACACAGTCCCAACAACAACAACAACAACAAAAGATGTTAATCCAACAAATAATCAAAAAACACAAAAGCAAAAGTAGATATTCACACCACCAAATCTTTTTATTAAAATTCAACCAATATCTGAATTGTGGCTCAGCAGGAGACAAGAGACAAGTTGTTTTACAAACTTGAGGCCATGAATTCCAACTCTCAATTCTGTAGATTGAAAATAAAAATGCTTTCAGAGACAATGACAGTGTGGAGTGTTTTTTTGGCGGGGTTGGTTTTTGGGTCACACCTGGCAGTGCTCAGGGGATACTCCTTGCTCCATGCTCAGAAATTGCTCCTGGCAGGCTCCGGGGACCATATGGAATCCGGGATTCGGACCAATGACCTTCTGCATGAAAGGCAAACGCCTTACCTCCATGCTATCTCTCCGCCCCCCAGTGTAGAGTATTTTAAAATAAATTACATATGTCGTTGAAAAGAAACCAGCTGAATAATTGAGCTGACAGAGTTTATACAGTCTGTCTTGGGTGTAGGAAATGGAGAGTATTTCAATGACAGTTCTACCATCACTCGCAATTAAAGTTCATTCAGAGTGTTTGCATATACATCATCTGGAATCACGATCCTTCCTAAGCACTTTCCTCATTGCTCCCGTCACATCCTTGTTCCTCAGGGTATAGATCAGGGGATTCATCGTGGGAGTAAAAATGCCATAAAAGAGAGTTGTGAACTTGCCCCGATCCTGAGAGTAGTTGCTGCTGGGCTGCAGATAAGCATAGATGGCTGTGCCAAAGAACAGAGACACCACGATGAAGTGGGAGCCACATGTCCCAAAGGCTTTTCTCTGTCCGGCTGCAGATTTGATTCTCAAAATGGCCCTCACGATCCAACCATAGGAGAACACAATAAAAATAAGAGGTAAAACAAGAGTGACAAAACTGGCAAAGTAGAGTTCAGCCTCAATATTACTGGTGTCAACACAAGCGATCTTCAGCAATGCAGGGATCTCACAAAGGAAATGATCTAATTTGTTTCTCCCACAAAGTGGTAAACGGAAGATGAGTACAGTCTGCACTAAGGAGTTGGATAAACCAAAGATCCAGGAAACCAAAATCATCAGGACGCAGAGTCGAGGGTGCATGATGACTGTATAGTGAAGAGGCCTGCACACAGCAGCGTAGCGATCAATTGACATGACTACTAAGAGCACACATTCTGTGCCTCCCAACCCTAGAGATAGAAACAACTGAGCCACACAACCAGCAAAGGAGATAGACTTGTCAGCTCCACTGAGATTTACCAGGAACTGTGGGACAATGCTGGTGGTAAAACACAAATCCAGGAAGCTTAGGTTGGAGAGGAAAAAGTACATTGGGGTATGGAGATTGGGATCCAGGAAGGACAGAACAATGATGGTGGTGTTACCCAGCAAAGTGAAGAGATAAAAAATTATCAATACCACAAAGAGGACTATTTCCAGTTGGGGCCTGTCTGAAAACCCCAGTAAAATGAATCCAGTGAAGGAACTTCCATTTTTCTGTTCCATCATGTGTTAGTAAATGTTTCCTGTTAACATAGTTTTTAACCAGTTTTAATATTGTATCATTATTATTTATAAAGTGGTTTGCTGATTGATCACATATTTAGACACTGGGATTTGAACGGGTCACACATGTCATCCTTCAACCACCACTGGTATGATCTATACAACTTTCAATAGTAGGTTCTTTAATTAATTATGTGGGTACAGCCTATATGAGACTATTTAAACAAAAGATGTACTCTGTTATAGATATATCCTACATTAACATAATTCAAAAAAGTCACATATGGTATTATCATTAGTAGTCAAATAATAAGTTAAGAGTTTTATTTATGCTTTTGCATCAATTATAGACATAAAAGATCAATATAAGTGGCTGGAGCCCAGGCACAGTGGTAAGACATTTGCTTGCATGCCACTGACCTAGGACAGACTGTGGTTTGATCCCTCAGCGTCCCATATGGTCCCCCAAGCCAGGAGCGATTTCTGAGTGCATAGCCAAGCGTAATCCCTGTGCATCACCTGGTGTGGCACACACACAAAAAAAAACAAGCAAACAAACAAAAAAGATCTGTATAAGACATATTCTAGGACTTAAAAAATCATAAGCATATGTAACTTTTCAAAGAAAATAAAATAGAGCAAACAAAAATCAGAATGGAAAAAATAAGAGATTCTTTGAGAATTTATCCTATATAAAAATATATATCATCATTTAATTAGGGTGATAATAAAAGCTATATAAAATATCTTCTCATATTCATTATACAAGAAACAATAAGAATATAAGGAATCATACAAAATAATACTGTGCAAGCATATTGTTGTCCACTACTATAGTCATTTTTCTCAAAGTACAGTTACCTAATGATTTATTCAAAAATACTTCTCAGAATCCTAATAATGCACTATTCATAAAATTTCCCATTGAATTTGCTCTGCTGGTATAAGTACAGTAATATTGTATATCTAGAATCTAGATCATCAATATAATACTGTTGATACCTCAATACGTCTTTGAAAGAATGTTTTGGTGTGTTACGATTGCTTCAAGTTCACTTTGGAGACACAGGAGAGGTTATCAGGTAATGCAATTTTAGGGGGAGCTGAACTGAAATGGTCTCTTTTTCTGGAGTTTTGTTTTGGTTTGGCGGCCACATCAAACAGTTTTCAGAATTTACTCCTGCCTCAGTACTCTGGGATCATTCCTGCTGTACTCAGAGGCCAATCTAGAATACTAGGGAACAAACCCACTGTACTATCTCTCTGGCTCTACTCTGAAAAGTTTTTAAAACTATAACAAACACACTGCTAGTTTTCAGATTACTTAATTTATTTCTTCTATGTTACTTTACAGCATCATATTCTGTTTCTTTCAATACTCTGTCTTTATAATGAAGCAAGACTATGTTTCCTTAGAAAGACTTCATATGACAAAGATTACATTTACAATACTTTATTCTCTTATTAACAATTTAATGTCAGTACATTCCACTGATCTAGGTTATTTATTTCTTCCTATATTGTATCTTCTCTCCTAAATAATTTGCACCAGCACAAGAGGTAATCTTGGAAGAGAGGAACAGCTCTATTTTGGTTTGTTTGTTTGGTTTGTTTATTTGTTTGTTTGTTTGGTTTGTTAGTGTTACACCAGCTGTGCTCAGGGATTGTTAGATGCTGGGGATGGAACCCAGGTTAGGTTCATGCAAATTCATCACCCTACCCACTACTTTGATATATTTTATCACTGTCTGAAAAACAGACTTTTGGGGGTTTTTTTTGGGGGGGCACACCCGGTGATTCTCAGAGGTTACTCCTGGCTATGTGCTCAGAAATTGCTCCTGGCTTGATGAACCACATGGGATGCCGGGGGATAGAACCGCGGTCCATCCTAGGCTATCACAGGTAAGGCAGATACCTTACCGCTTCACCACTGCTCTGGCTCCTCAAAAACAGATTTGACTAAAGGTCATTGAAAAATTTCCTTCCCACTACATTTAAAGAATTATGATTAATGGAAACCATCACCTATAGTTAAGCAACTATCAAATGATGAAATGCAGTATGAAAGAGATCATTACTAGACAGCTATACAAATAAAAATAAAAAATATTAAACATACCTGTCACAGGTAAAAGAGAGGATATTTCCTTAATAACCACATAATATGACAAATCATTATTAAAATTATTCATAAATTATTCTTTTAGCTACAAGAATAAAATCTTAAAATGATAAAATATAAACACAGAGGAGCCAGAACAATAGCACAGTGGTAGGGCATTTGCCTTGCATGCAGATGACCTGGAACGGTCAGGTTTCAATCCCTGGCATCCCATATGGTCCTCCAAGCTTGCTGGGAGCAATTTCTGATCAAGATTCAGGTGTGACCCAAAAGAAAAAAAACTATCAAAAATATAAACATGGAGAAATTAGACAAGATAAAGACAGATAGTACAAAAAATTATGATGGCATTTTTAAAACATTTTCTTTTTTTCTTTGGTTTTTTTTTTTTTCGGTTTTTCTGGCCACACCAGTTTGATGCTCAGTGGTTACTACTGGCTAAGTGCTCAGAAATTGCCCCTTTCTTGGGGGGACTATATGGGACGCCGGGGGATCGAACCACTGTCCTTCCGTAGCTAGCACTTGAAAGCAGACACCTTACCTCTAGCGCCACCTTGCCGGTCCCTTAAAAGATTTTCTGCCATTAAAGAAAAGAATGAGAAATGACATCTCACAGAGCACAATGTTATAATAATGTACAAGAAAAAATGTAAAATACAAGATATTTTATCCGGGGCCGGGCGGTGGCGCTGGAGGTAAGGTGCCTGCCTTGCCTGCGCTAGCCTAGGACGGACCGCGGTTCGATACCCCGGTGTCCCATATGGTCCCCCAAGAAGCCAGGAGCAACTTCTGAGCGCATAGCCAGGAGTAACCCCTGAGCGTCACAGGGTGTGGCCCAAAAACCCAAAAAAAAAAAAAAAAAAAGATATTTTATCCAATAAAATGTTGATGACATATCAAGATAGAGGTGAAATGGTATTAAATACATTAAATTTGCAACATTAATACAATAATTCAAATTATTAAAGAAAGCTTAAATAGATAAAATTAGTACAAAGGATTTAAACTAAAGATTTAAAGGCAAATACAGTTATCTGTGATTAAGATATAAAATACGTAAAATCACTTAACATGAATAATTCCTTCCCTATGTATGAATGAATCCTTAAAAAATTGATGACAAAACTTCTAAGTACAGCAGTCAGTGCTATAAAGGATTGTTATTGCTTGAATATGTTTCTGTTCATAGCCTGATCTGAATTAAGATATATTAGAATATCCCTAGTAGTATTTGAGAATTAAATGCAGAAAAATAAGTATACCACTATATCTGTCAGACTTAAAGAATAGTCTAATGAAATGAATGATGTCTTAGTCCAAGTTCTATGAAATGAAATGAAGAAAGACTTCTAAGACATACTGTTTATTGTTTATACCTCAGGGTAAAGGTGGAAAAAGCCAATTGCAGAATTTTAGTTAAAAAAAAAAAACTTGATCACAGAGCAGAGGAATACAGCATGAAACTAACCTCATAAAGGCCTGCCTGTTAGAGCATTCCCAAACAAGATTCTCAGTGACAGCAGAAATCACCCATCGTGAGTTCAAATATCATAGCTAACAGTCACATTCAATAGCGAGTATGCAATATTCACATTCACAATAGCTTATGCTATCTGAACATTGTCATTAGAAAGGTAAAGAACTGAATTTTCACTCTTTTGTTTTCTTTTGATTATTGGTTTTTGGGTCACACCCGGCAGCTCTCAAAGGTTTCTCCTGGCTCTAAACTCAGAAATCGCTCCTGGCAAGCTCAGGGACCATATGGGATGCCAGGATTTGAACCACCATCCTTCTGCATGCAAGTCAAATGCCTTACCTCCATGCTACTTCTTCAGCCCTAATTTTCACTCTTTCAAGTTTAAATAAGTACAAGAGTCTCGTGATAGCCATATTGAAAGCACAGCTCTGAAGCATTGATTGCAGTAGAACAGGACTATGTCTCTGAGAGAAATGAACATCTTTTTATAACACATAATAAGAATTTAGCTACTCCACTATTTTCCAGAGATCTTCATGAATAATTTTCCTTTTATACTTGACACCTATTCTGTGGAGAAATCAAAGTGAATTTAATCCAAGACCTTTATTTACAAACAGGGGATGGATTGGTGCATCAGGCAATAGAAGAGAATTTCTGGAGACAAATACAGCATTCATACTAACCATTGAGGAGCTTGTGTGGTAATATTAGAATGGCCCTGAAGTACACTATTCATTCCATCAGTGCAATCAGACATTGCCGTCTGATAATTCACTGTTTAATTGGACACTCAGTCCACCTTACTCTCCCTGTCTTTTTCCTCTTCAAATGGTGTTCATAATTGAGTGAAGAACCAACATTAACTCAAAAAAAAAATTCAGTGATACAACAGAAAAAAATGTATACTTCCTTAGTGTAATTTTTAGTCTAACACTCTGAGTTTCCATACAGAGTCTACATATTTTTACAGTTCTTTATGAGACGAAAAGAACACTTAAGACTAAGTATTTAAAGTATTTCCTGACATCAATAAAATAGCATCAAAAACAAATATTATGTAAGTTCACGTTGAATAAGTAGACACATCAAAAGAACAAAATTTATAAATACTAGTAATATTACATAATTAAAGGATGAATTTTATTAGATACAAATAAAATTTACTAATGGATTCTGTATGGATATGGCGACATAGGATTAAACTACAATAGAACAAAATGCCTAGCATTTTATCATTGCTTCTAAAACAATCATATTTGCTTGTCACTTTCAGTGAACTTCAGTAACATGTTCCTTTTCCCACTAAGATATTGTAAAGTAATATAGCTCTTATGGATGTATTTTAACTAGATATAAGTTACAAATCAAAGGCAACACTGAGATCCATTTCCATTCCACTCACCTTTCTTCTCCATATCACTGAGTCCTAAGCAATCCTCTACCTCATTTCCAAGTTGCTAACTTTAATCGTACTGGGATTGCAGCCTGCATTACTTAAATAAGAAGAATTAGATATCCATTGAAAGCAAAGGGCAAGACTATCAGCATCACTTTACTGAGAACTTTGTCTTGAGCAATAGGATGTTTTCCCATGATAAATTTGTCTATCTTTCACATGAATTCTAGATCTGCATTCTGCCTCTAGTTCCTAGAAAGACAAGTGAGTGCAATTTTGAACTTGATGTGTTAGTTCCAGATATGTTGACCTGGTTATATGACAGTTAGATTATTTTGGCAACGGGAGAGTAGGATATGAAATTGCACGAAGGGATGAGCTGCACAGAAAACTCAAGTTGTTTACCAGGCAAAAGTCTCTTGGGATCTGTCTCCTACGCTTTTAATTAGCCACTGTGCCAAACTGTCCAGAGATAATAAACCTCAGAGACAGAATTGTTAAGGCGAGTGCCAGAGACTCCCTAATAATGCACAGTTATGATGAATATGTTTTGGAGAGCATAAACATTCTCCCCACTTTCGTTAGCAAACACTCATCTTTGCAAGGTTTACATACTTTTAAGAAGCAAATTTTCTCAATTACTAAAATATTTTAAGATAGTGGTAAAAATAAATAAAAATTTACATAGTTAATTCCATAAATGCAACTAAATATTAATCTAATTTTATATATTATATGAATATATTATATTCATATAATATATATTCACATAATATATAAAATTAGATTAATATTATATTATTAATATATAGTATATATTTTATTATTATACATATTTTTCTAATAAAATCCATATTTTTATTTTTATTATTTTAGAAACTCATTTTTTTAATTTAATTTTTATTTTGATCATAGTGGCTTACATATTGTTGACAATAATATTTAGGTACATATTTACATAAAATCAGGGGGCATTTCCATCACCAATTTGTCCTCCCTACACCTCCGTTTTTGTCTTACCTCACATATGCTCCTCCCTCACCCCTAGGGCTGCCAGAATATGTTGTTCCCTCTGTATCTAGCCTAGTACTTAGTAGTCTTGCACCTGTTTGGTCCTGGTGCCTCCCTTATTTCCCCCTCTAACTGGAGGGGCAGGACTATCTAGTTCAATTTACATGGTTTTATTTGAAGAAGGGAATAGTAGTAAACTGGGGTAAAGATCTATTATGCAGAAAATAAGCGGAATTCTTCTAGAGGGTCTCATCCTCAGTTAGAGAAACCAAGGAGAAAAAGGTGAAACACTCCACCAGTACAGAAAAAGTGTCAAATATCCAGTGAGGACTTGAACAATAACGCTAAGCACCACCACCACCACAACAACAACAAAAACAAAAAAACCACCACGGTCTTGAGATAAAAAACATGGCAGAGCATATAATGAAAGAAAAGAAAAGGAAATTAAAAAAGTGTAAATGGGGGCAACAGCTTCAATAACCACACCAAAACAAAGAAATTAACCAAAAATAGATAGGTAAATATAATAATAATGATAATAAATGAAGATAAAAATAATATATATAAAAAGATAAATAATATTTTGTCTTATGTTTCTTTCCCTCCTGCCCTGGCACAGTAAATATTGGGGTCATTCCAAAAGGAATTCACTTGGCCTAAGAGATATTGGGTTTCTCCCCCCTTGGATCAACTATAGCCTCTGTTCAGGATCCTTTACTCTCCCCGTGGTGTTTTTGTGTTGTTTGGAAGACTTCTGTTCCATCCTAGGTGATACAATCAGACCTCTGTATCTATCGATCTCAGTATCTGCACAGTTCCAGGGATGGGACTTATGATGAAGTCAGTCTTTGTGGTACTAGAAGTTTCGTTCCCTCAGTGTCATTTTAATCCATCTTCTGTGGTTGGTGGTCTTGGTCTTGGCACTAAACCTGGGATGGCACCTAGGATAACGCCTTTCCTTGTGTTTCCAGAAGTCCCATTCCGTTACAGTTGTCTCTGCCAGACCTTTGGAACTAGGGATCATGGTTGTTCTGCAAGTCGTAGTTCAAACCCTAGACTAGGGCTTTTTTATTGGTCCCAAGATATATACAGTCTGGTCATGGTTCTAGCAGCCAGTCATCTGTAAATCGCGATCTTGGTTTTTAGACCTACCAACTGGTGACAAGTCTTCTGATTTTGACTTATCGATGGCTGGTAAGGTAGGATAACCTGTTCTTAGGTCATGTTGTTCCCATTTTCCTCATTGTCAGGATATCATATTAGAGCTGGCACTCGTTGGTGTTCCAGTAGTATTAAGGTTGTCCCGGATGGGGTTTGTTTCCTGCAGCTGTTGTGAAGAACTGTGCCGTTTCTGTAACTGGGATCCAGGGTTCAAGACTGAACGGATGGGATCTAATCTCCTGAGGTCTAAGTTGATTCCACATGACATATTTTCAAGGTAGGAGTTATCCCTGTATTGTAAACAACTATGAGTTCCTATCTCTAGTAGGTAAGAGCTCTTTTCTATGTGTAAGATTTCCCCTTTTTTTAGTGTGCCTTTGCAGAGAGAAATGGTGCTACGTTATATTGTTGGTGCATTTGGGGGTGGACAGAGAGGAAAACAGAAACAGGTCACATACCCAAAAAAGATTAAAAAAATAGGATTAAAAATGTATGTGCTCACATATGTATATGTAGAACAGATAATTAAAAAATGAATTAACGAAGTATTTAAAGGAACAAAGTGATGCAGAAGACTACCTTACATTTGGGGAAAGGCAGGTAAAGAGGAGGTGTAATACAGGTCTTATGTTTATGTTGGGAGTACATGTTTTCCCATTGTCTTTTGGGTTCTTCTTGTAGTGTGTGGGTTCCCAGGCACCTTTCCATCACACCCCCTGACCTTCTTCAGATTGGCAAAAGATTTGTGGCAGAGAGGTCTTGGAAGAGTTCTTGTACTGGGACTACTTTTGGAACTAAGTCCGGTTTCAAGTAACAGTCCACATTAGGGAAAGATGGTAGGGAGGGCCGCGCAGCATGAGTCCCCAGGGGAGTTAGCTGCCTTTTCTTGCAGGAGACGAAGTGTGGGTTTGACTGAGTGTCTCTTCGTTTGGGTACTGGGTACTGGTTCATTGGGGTAGGAGGTCAATCTTGATGCCTAATAGATTAAGGACTGAGGGTGAAGAGTTTTAATACAGTGGGAAGTCTGGATGGGAATGAGGGATGAGGGGGTAGTTGGATTTCCAAAGGGGGGAAAGGGGAAGGTATATGGTAGGGGTAGGAAGGGAGAAAAGAGAAAATACATTAGAAAGAAAGGGGAAAGAGAAAAGAAAAAAAGTAGAGAGAAGAGTAGAAAAGAAATGATAAAAAAAGTAGTGAGAAGAGAGGAGAGAATAGTAAGGGAATGTTAATTTGCTTGAATGTGTTCAATGAGTAGAGTCTGTAGTTTAAGTCTGTATGTCACGGTTACTGCTCCGGTGGTCTGACTGGCCACGTGCTTTGATTCCTAAAAGAAGGTATAACCTTGAAATAAAGTGTATGTTAAAGAGTTTTCTCGGGACCATCTCGTAGTGCCAGCTAGGTATGGTATCTCGTGTGGTATCCCGAGCTGCCATCTTGGTTTGTCCACCCTTTGTATCCAAGAATGCCTGTGGACAGAAAAGCTGAGAGGTTATTTGAAATATAGTAAGATAAGGCATTAAAACATGATGTTATGGGATGTTTCCATTGGAGTCAGTGATTTCCCGTGGTATTCTTTACCTGTGATCCTGTATACGATCTCCAAGGGATTAATGTGGGCCTTTTTCATAGAAGGCTGATTACATACCTGTTCTCTCTATGCTGCTGTTTCTGGTGTTGCAGTTTTCTTTGTGGTATAATGCGGTCAAGAGTTTGCGTTGTTCCTTTTTTATGCATGTTGGGCACTGCTCTCGAGTATATGTTCACTATTACAGTGTTTAGAGTTTCTACCCTGTTAAATCCTATTATTTGATTGTTGAGTGTTAGTTGTGTATAAGATGTATGTTCTAGGTGCTTCAGAATAGTGCTATCATTTTGTGTTTATCTTTTGTCTTCTGACTTACTTCATTTAACATAACGTGTTCTAGGTCCATCCACATTGCTGCAAAGTCTGTGATTGTATCATTTCTGACTGCCATGTAATATTCCATTGTGTATAGATACCACATCTTAATGATCCACTCATCTGTTGTTGGACATCGAGGTTGGTTCCAAGACTTGGCTATTATACTGAGTGCTGCAATAAATAGTGGGGTGCACACGTATTTTGGGATGAATGTCCTTCCAACTTGGGGGTATATACCTAGGAGAGCAATTGCTGGGTCAAATGGCAGCTCAATTCTGAGTTCTTTGAGCACTCTCCAGACTGTTCTCCATAGGTGTTGGACTAGGGGGCATTCCCACCAGCAGTGGATGAGAGTTCCTTTCATACCGCATCCCCACCAACAGAGATTGTTCCCATTAATTTTGATGTGAGCCATCCTCACTGGTGTAAGGTGGTATCTCATTGTTGTCTTGATTTGGATCTCTCTGATGATGAGTGAAGGTGAGCATGTTTTCATATGTTTGTTGGCCATCCTTCTGTCTTCCTCAGAGAAGTGTCTATTCATTTCATCTCCCCATTTTTATGGTTTTATTTGGTTTTGGGGGGCTCAGCTTTCTGAGTGCTTTGTATGTTCTAGATATCAGCCCTTTATCTGATATGTCGAGTGAAAAGATTTTTTCCCATTCTGTTAACTGTCTTCTTGCATTAAGTAAGGTTTCTTTTGCCTGAATAGACAGAACAAAAATAGACTCAAAATAAAAGGCTGGAGGAAAATCATCCAAGCAAACAACACCCATAAAAAAGCTGGAGTGGCCATACTAATATCAGATGATGCAAACTTTATACTCATGAAAGTTGTAAGGGACAAATATGGACATTTTGTATTAATCAAGGAATATGTACAGAAGAAAGAAATCACTCTCCTAAACATATATGCACTGAATGAGGGGCCAGCAAAATATTTAATATATATACACAATGGAATATTATGCAGCTGTCAGAATAGATGAAATAATGAAATTTTCCTATACATGGTTGTACACAGAATCTATTATGCTGAGTGAAATAAGTCAGAGAGAGATAAAAAGATGCAGAGTAGTCTCACTCATCTATGAGTTTTAAGAAAAATGAAAGACATTTTTGCAATAATAATTTTCAGAAACAAAAGAGAGTAGGGCTGGGAGTTACAGCTCACCTTATGAAGCTCACCACAAAGAAGGATGAGTTTAGTTAGAGAAATAACTAAATTGTGAACTATCCTAACAATGAAAATATATGAGGGAACTAGAAAGCCTGTCTAGAGTACAGGCAGTGGTGGAGTGGAGAGGAGGGATATTCGGGACACTGGTGTTGGGAATGTTGCACTGGTGATGGGGGGTGTTCTTTACATGACTGAAACCCAATCATAATCATGTTTGCAATCAAGGTGCTTTAATAAAATACAAAAGAATCTTTATAGAAAAAAAAGTTATTTATGCAATTAATTATTCATTCTTCTGACAAATGCTTGCAAAGCTATCAATTTTCCACTTTTAACTTAATTTTAATATTATTTAAAATTTAATTTAATAGGGGCCGGGAAGGTGGTGCTAGAGGTAAGGTGTCTGCCTTGCAAGCGCTAGCATAGAACGGACCGCGGTTCGATCCCCCGGTGTCCCATATGGTCCCCCCAAGCCAGGGGCGATTTCTGAGCTTATAGCCAGGAGTAACCCCTGAGTGTCAAAGGGGTGTGGCCCAAAACCCAAAAAAAGAAAAAAAATTAATTTAATAGCACTTTTGCTGTGTACCACAAATTCTGCTAAATTATGTGTTTATTCTTTTTTTTCCTTTGGTTTTGGTTTTTGGGCCACACCCGGCAGTGCTCAGGGGGTTACTCCTGGCTGTCTGCTCAGAAATAGCTCCTGGCAGGTACGGGGGACCATATGGGACACCAGGATTCGAACCAACCACCTTAGATCCTGGATCGGCTGCTTGCAAGGGAATCGCAGTTGTGCTATTTCTCCAGGCCCTATGTGTTCATTCTTATTAATTTATAAGAATCTTCATATTTCCTGTTAGGTTCCCTCTCTGGTCTTCTAGTGGTTGATTAGTGGTTAATTGATTAGTTAATCTGATTAGTTGATTAATTCCCAGATGTTAAACTTATTTCTCCATTTGTTTGCAATTTACTTCTACTCTCAATGCATCATATGCTGAGCAGATAATTTCAATCTTCTTGATTTTATGGATGTATGTATTGTGCCCCAACATGTGGTCTATCTTTGATTATCTACCATGTGCATTGGAGAAAAACGTGTAATTCTGCTCTGGGAATAAAAAGTCCAATTTCTCTCACTGTCTCTCTCTTGCATTTTTTTCAAAGCCAGTATATCCTTGTTAAAATTGCCCTAGTTGGGGGCCAGAGCAGTGGTGCATTGGTAAGGCATTTGCCTTGCATGTGTCTGATCTAGGACGAATTGTAGTTGGATTCCCTGGCATACCATATAGTCCCCCAAGCCAGAAGCAATTTCTGGATTTATGAGTGTATAGCCAGCAGTAACCCCTGAGCGACACAAGGTGTGGCCCAAACACCAAAAATATTGCACTAGTTGATCTACACAGAGGTGAGAGAGCAGTGTTGAAATCTCCCACTACTATTGTGTTACTATTGATGTCTTAAAGTCTATGAATAGTTGTGTTAAGTATTTTGATGGTCCCTCGCTGGATGCATATTGATATATATTTAGGAATGTTCTTTCTTCTTAATGTACTTATCTCCTTTAATTATTAAGAAATTACTTGTCTGTCACTTATAACCATTTTAAACCTGGACTCCATGTCATCTGATAATAGTGTGGCCACCCTAACCATTTTAAAAGAGTTGTTTGTTTGAAGGATTGTTTTTCACCCTTTGACTTTGAGTCTGTGTTTGTTTTGACTTTTCAAATATGTTTCCTTCACACAGCAGAATGCTGAATTACATTTTCTGATCCATGTATTCACTCTGTATCTCTTTATAAGTGCATTTACTCCATTGACATCGAGAGAAATTATTGTCATGAATCTTTCTGCCATGTTTTTGTAGAACTTTGGTATATTTGTGGCATTTACCTTGCCTCAAAGTACTCCTCTTCAGTTCATCTTTTAAAGTTGATTTTGAATCTTTAAAGTTTCTGAGATGCTGTTTACTCATTAGAAGTACATGTTTCCTTCAAACATAAATGAAAGTCTGGCTGAATAAAAAATTCCTTCCTTCCTTCCATCCTTCCTTCCTTCCTCCCTCCCTTCCTCCCTCCCTCCCTCCCTCCCTCCCTCCCTCCTTTCTTTCTTTCTTTCTTTCTTTCTTTCTTTCTTTCTTTCTTTCTTTCTTTCTTTCTTTCTTTCTTTCTTTCTTTCTTTCTTTCTTTCTTTCTTTCTTTCTTTTTTTTTTTGGTTTTTGGGCCACACCCGGTAACGCTCAGGGGTTACTCCTGGCTATGCGCTCAGAAGTCGCTCCTGGCTTGGGGGACCATATGGGACACTGGGGGATCGAACCGCGGTCCGTTCAAGGCTAGCGCAGGCAAGGCAGGCACCTTACCTTTAGCGCCACCGCCCGGTCCCTCTTTTTCTTTCTTTCTTTCTTTCTTTCTTTCTTTCTTTCTTTCTTTCTTTCTTTCTTTCTTTCTTTCTTTCTTTCTTTCTTTCTTTCTTTCTTTCTTTCTTTCTTCTTTCTTCTTTCTTTCTTTCTTTCTTTCTTTCTTTTTCCCTTTTTTCTTTTTCTTCTTCTTTTCTTTTTCCTTTTTTTCTCTTCTTTCTTTCTTTCTTTTCTTCTTTCTTCTTTCTCTTCTCTTTTTCTTTCTTTCTTTCTTTCTTTCTCTTTCTTTCTTTCTTTCTTTCTTTCTTTCTTTCTCTTCTCTTTCTTTCTTTCTTTCTTTCTTCTTTCTTTTCTTTTCTTTCTCCCTTCCTCCCTCCCTTCCTTCCTCTCTTTCTTCTTTCTTTCTTCTTCTTTCTTCTTTCTTTCTTTCTTTCTTTCTTTCTTTCTTTTCTTTTCTTTCTTTTCTCTTCTTCTTTTTTCTTTCTTTCTTTCTTTCTTTCTTTTCTTTTCTTCTTTCTTTCTTTCTTTCTTTCTTCTTTCTTCTTTCTTTCTTCCTCTCTCTTTCTTTCTTTTTTCTTTCTTCCTCTCTCTTTCTTCTTTCTCTTTCTTTTTCTTTCTTTCTTTCTTTCTTTCTTTCTTTCTTTCTTTCTTTCTTTCTTTCTTTCTTTCTTTCTTTCTTTCTTTCTTTCTTCTTTCTTTCTTTCTTTCTTTCTTTCTTTCATTCTTTCTTTCTTTCTTTCTCTTTGTCTATCTTCCTTTCTTTTTGTCTTTCTTCCTTCTTTCCTTCCTTCCTTCCTCCCTCATACCATGCTCTTGTCTCTATTTGTGGGGTTTCATTTGAATTTTTTGACATATAGGAAGATCATATACTTTATCTCTTTCTTTGTCTTAATTTATCCAACATAATAGCCACAGGCCAATTCACCATGTTTAAAATGGTGGTATTTAGTTTTTTCCCATGACTAAATAATATTGTTTGATTGGTTGGATGGTGAATTACAATATTAATATTTCCTGCTGAGGAATTCCCTTTCTTCATCACTCTCTCACTGACAACAGGTAATAAGTAATTTTTTCTTCTCAAAACTGTGACACTCTCATCCATTAAGAACAATACATTAAAATTTAAATATGAAGTCACAGTACAATTTGAAGAAAATCAAAACTCAATATTGATATCTAAGCAAAAATATGTGATATATTATAAAACATAAGTTGTAATCCTCAAAAGGTAACTAGAAGTATCTGATGCCAAGTAAATAACACAGAGCACTCCAAATGATGGGAAGATTAGGAAAAACCATATAGATGAGATGTAAGGCACTCTTAAAATTCCAACAAAACACAGACATTACTCCAACAAATGATTAAAAAACACAAAGCCAAGAGCAGATATTCACACCATAAAATCTTTTATTAAAATTCAACCAATATCTGAATTGTGGCTCAGCAGGAGACAAGAGACAAGTTGTTTTACAAACTTGAGGCCATGACTTCCAACAATTAATTCTGTAGATTGAGACAATCTACAGAGACAATGACAGTATATTTTAAAAAGAGTATTTTTAAAAGTATTTTAAAAAGAAATTACATATGTCATTGATAAGGAACCAGCTGAATAATTGTGCTGACAGAATTTATAGTCTGTCTAGGGTGTAGGAAATGGAGAGTATTTCAATGACATTTTAACATCACTTACTATCAAAGTTTATTCAGAGTGTTTTCCACATACATCACCCGGAATCACGATCCTTCCTTAGCACTTTCCTCATCGCTTCCTTCACATCCTTGTTCCGAAGGGTATAGATCAGGGGGTTCATCGTGGGAGTAAAAATGCCATAAAAGAGTGTTGTGAACTTGCCCCGATCCTGAGAGTAGTTGCTGCTGGGCTGCAGATAAGCATAGATGGCTGTTCCATAGAACAGAGACACCACAATGAAGTGGGAGCCACATGTCCCAAAGGCTTTTCTCTGCCCTGCTGCAGATTTGATTCTCAAGATGGCCCTCACGATCCAACCATAGGAGAACACAATAAAAATAACAGGTAAAACAAGAACGACGACACTGGCAAAGTAGAGTTCAGCCTCAATATTACTGGTGTCAACACAGGCGAGCTTCAGCAATGCAGGAACCTCACAACCAAAATGGTCTATTGTATTTCTCCCACAAAGTGGTAAACGGAAGATGAGTATAGTCTGCACTAATGAGTTGGAAAAACCAAAGATCCAGGAAACCAAAGCCATCAGGACGCAGAGTCGAGGGTGCATGATGACTGTATAGTGAAGAGGCCTGCACACAGCAGCGTAGGGATCAATTGACATGATTACTAAGAGCATGCATTCTGTGCCTCCCAACCCTAGAGCCACAAACAACTGAGTCACACAGCCAGCAAAGGAGATAGTTTTGTCAGCTCCACTTAGATTAACCAATAATTGAGGAACAATGCTGGTGGTATAACAAATGTCTAGAAAGCTTAGATTGGAGAGGAAAAAGTACATTGGGATGTGGAGATTGGGATCCAGGTAGGACAGTGCAATGATGGTGGTGTTACCCAGCAAAGTGAAGAGATAAAGTATTATCAATACCACAAAGAGGATTATTTCCAGTTGGGGCCTGTCTGAAAACCCCAGTAAAATGAATCCAGTGAAGGAACTTCCATTTTTCTGTTCCATTATGTGTTAGTACATGTTCCCTGTTAACATGGTTTTTAACCAGTTTTAAAATTTATCATTATTATTTCTAATGTGGTTCACTGGTTGATCACACATGTAGACACTGCGTTTTGAATAGGTCACACATGTCATCCTTCAACCACCACTGGTATGATCCATACAACTTCCAAAAGCAGCTCTTTATTTAAATATGTGAATACAGTCTATCATGCCTATATTTATATGAGACCATTTAAACAAGAGATATACTCTTTGTCATTGATATATCCTACATTAACATAATTCAACAAAGTCATATATGGTATTATCATTAGTAGTTAAATAATAAAAGTTAAGAAGTTTGTTTACGCTTTTGCACCAATTATAGACATAAAAGATCAATATAAGGAGCTGGAGCCCAGGCACAGAGGTAGGACATTTGCTTGCATGCGGCTGACCTAGGATGGATTGTGGTTTGATCCCCCGGAGTCCCATATGGTCCCCCAAGCCAGGAGCGATCTGAGTGCATAGCCAGGTGTAACCCCTGCGCATCACCTGGTGTGACCCAAAAGAACAAACAAACAAACAAAGAAGATCTGTATAAGACATATTCTAGGACTTAAAGAATCATAAGTATATGTAACTTTTCAGAGAAAATAAAATAGAGCAAACAAAAATCAGAAAGGAAAAAATAAGAGATTCATTGAGAATTTATCCTATATAAAATATATATATATCATCATTTAACTGGCGTGATAATAAAGGCTATATAAAATATCTTATCTTCTTATATTCATTATACAAAAAAAATTCATTAAACAAAAACAAAAAATATATGGAATTATACAAAATAATTCTGTGCAACTAAAGTGGTGCTTTATAGAATACTCATATATTATAGAGAAATTGAGGCATTTTAGAGAGTAATGGGTTAGAGACAGTCTTCTGCTTATGTTTAAATCAAAGGAATGCAATCAAACAAATAAAGATGGCCTAGAGCAGAACAGAATGTAAAAAGTAACCTATGTGACAATGATGATATAAAATGAACAAAAGTTTAGGTTAACAAAAATATCAGACCACTAAAATGGAACAAAGCATGTGGTTGTCCACTATTATAGTCATTTTTCCAAAAGTACAGTAACTTAATGATTTATTCAAAAATACTTCTCAGAATCCCAATGATGCCCTATTTCTGACTTATGGAATTTCCCACTGAATTTGCTCCGCTGGTATAGAACAGTAATATTGTATGTCTATATCATCGATATAATACTAAGTGTTGATACCTCAGTAAGTCTTTGAAAGAATGTTTGATGTGTTATATTACTTCAAGTTCACTTTGGAGACACAAGAGAGGTTATCAGGTAATGCAATTTTAGGGGGAGCTGAACTGAAGTGGTCTCTTTTTCTGGTGTATTGTTTTGGTTTGGGGACCACTAAAACAGTGTTTAGAATTTATTCCTGCCTCGGTACTCTGGAATCATCCCTGCTGTGTTCAAAGGCCAATATGAAATACCAGGCAACAAAAGCACTCTACTATATCTGGCCCTACTCTGAAGAGTTTTTAAAACTATAACAAACACACTGCTAGTTTTAAGATTAATTTATTTCTTCTATGTTACTTTACAGCATTATATTCTGTTCCTTTCAATATTCTGTCTTTATAATGAAGCAAGATGTTTCCTTAGAAAGACTTCATACGACAAAGATTACATTTACAATACTCCATTCTTTTTTTTTTTTTGGTTTTTGGGCCACACCCGGCAGTGCTCAGGGGTGACTCCTGGCTGTCTGCTCAGAAATAGCTCCTGGCAGGCATGGGGGACCATATGGGACACCGGGATTTGAACCAACCACCTTGGGTCCTGGATCGGCTGCTTGCAAGGCAAACGCCGCTGTGCTATCTCTCCAGGCCGATATACTTTATTCTTATTAACAATTAATGTCAGTACATTCCACTAATCTAGGTCATTTATTTCTTCCTATATTGTATCTTCTCTCCTAAATAATTTGCACCAGCACAAGAGGTAATATTGAAAGAGAAGGAACAACTCTATTTTGGTTTGTTGTTTGTGAAGTAGTGTTACACCCAGCTGTGCTCTGGGATTGCCAGATGTTGGGGATGGAGCCCAGGTCAGGTTCATGCAAGTTCAGCACCCTAGCCACTACTTTGATATATTTTATGTCTCTGTCTGAAAAACAGAGTTTTCGGGAGTTTCTTTGAGGGGGACACACCTGGTGTTCTCAGAGGTTACTCCTGGCTATGTGCTCAGAAATCGCTCCTGGTTTGATGAACCATATGGGATGCCAGGGGATAGAACCGGTTCATCCTAGGCTAGCACAGACAAGGCAGACGCCTTACTGCTTCGCCACTGCTCTGGCTCCTCAAAAACAGATTTTGACTAAAGGTCAGTGAGAAATTTTTTCCCACTACATTTAAAGGATTATGATTCATGGAAACCATCACCTATAGTTAAGCAACTGTCAAAAGATTAAATGCAATATGAAAGAGAGATCATTACTAGACAGCTATACAAATAAGGATGATGAAAAATATTTAACACACCTGTCACAGGTAAAAGAGAGAATATTTCCTTAATAACCACATAATCTGACAAATTATTATTAAAATTATGCATGAATTATTCTTTTAGCTACAAGTATAAAATCTTAAAAAGATAAAAGTATAAACATAGAGGGGGACGGAGCAATGGCACAGCAATAGGGCATTTGCCTTGCATGCAGATGACACGGGATGAACATGGTTTCAATCCTGGGCATCCCATATGGTCCCCCAAGCCTGCTGGAAGCAATTTCTGATCATGTGTCAGGTGTGACCCAAAACCAAAACAAGCAAGCAAAAAATATAAACATGGAGAAATTAGACAAGATAAAAACAGACAGTACAAAAAAATAAAGATGGCATTCATTTTTTGGGGGGTCACACCTAGTAGCCCAGAGGCTACTCCTGGCTCTATGCTCAAAAATCGCCTCCAGCAGGCTCGAGGGACCTTATGGGACCCTAGAGTTTGAACCCCCATCCTTCTGCATGCAAGACAAACGCCTTACCTCTGTGCTATCACTCCAGCCCCAAAGATGCCATTCTTAAAACATTTTCTAGCCATCAAAGAATAAGAAATGGGGCCGGAGAAATAGTATGGAGGTAAGGCATTTGCCTTCCATGCAGAAGGTCGGTGGTTCAAATCCCAGCATCCCATATGGTCCCCTGAGCCTGCCAGGAGCGATTTCTGAGCAGAGAGCCAGGAGTAACCCCTGAGCACTTCCAGTGTGACCCCCCCCAAAGAAACAAACAAACAAAAAAAGAATGAGAAATGCCATCTCACAGAGCACAATGTTATAATAATGTACAAGAAAAATGTTCAAATATGAGATATTTTATCCAATAAAATGCTAATGACATATCAAGATAGAACTGAATGGTATTTAATACATTAAATTTGCAACATTAATACAATAACTCAAATTTTTTGGGTTGTTTTTTTTTTTTTTTTTTTTTGGATCGCACCAGCAGCACTCAGGGGTCACTCCTGGCTCTCTGCTCAGAAATCGCTCCTGGCAGGCACGGAGTACCATATGGGATGCTGGGATTTGAACCACTGTCCTTCTGCATGCAAGGCAAACACCTTACCTCCATGCTATCTCTTCCAGCCCCAATAATTCAAATTTTTAAAGAAAACTTAAGTAGATAAAATTAATACAAAGTATATAAAGATTTAAAGACAAATACACAGTTATCTTGATTAAGATATAAAATAGGTAAAATCATTTAACATGAATAATTCCTTCCCTGTGGATGAATGAATCCGGAAAAAAATTATAACAAAACTTCTTTTTTTTTTCCTTTTTTTTTTGTCTTTTTTTTTTTTTTAACCACACCCGGCTATGCTCAGGGGCTCTTCCTAGCTTTGCTCAGGACGCCTTCCTGGCATGCACGGGGGGCCATGTGGGATGCTGGTGACCAAACTCAGGTCGAGCGCGTGCAAGGCAAGCGCCCTACCCGCTGTTCTATCGCTCCGGCCCCAAAAAATTATAACAAAACTTCTAAGTACAGCAGTCAGTGCTATAAAGGATTATTATTCCTTGAATATGTTTCTGTTCATAGTCTGATCTGAATTAAGATATATTAAAATATCCCTAATAGTATTTGAGAATTAAATGCAGAAAAATAAATCTACCACTATATCTGTCAGACTTAAAGAAAAGTATAATAAAATGAATAATGTATTAGTCCAAGTTCTATGAAATGAAGAAAGACTTCTAAGACATACTGTTTATTGAAGAGGCCTCCTCAGGGTAAAGGTGGAAAAAGCCAATTGCAGAATTGTGGGTAAAAAAAAAAAAAAAAAAAAAAAAAAAAACTTGATCACAGATCAGAGGAATACAGCATGAAACTAACCCCATAAAGACCTGCCTGTTAGAGCATTCCCAAACAAGATTCTCAGTGATGGCAGAAATCACCCATCGTGAGTTCAAATATCATAGCTAATAGTCATATTCAATAGCGACTATGCAATATTCACATTCACAATAGCTTATGCTATCTGAACATTGTCATTAGAAAGGTAAAGAACTGAATTCTACCTTTCACTGAATTTTCACTCTTTTTTTTTTTTGTTGTTGTTATTGGTTTTTGGGTCACACCCAGCAGCGCTCAAAGGTTTCTCCTGGCTCTAACTCAGAAATCACTCCTGGCAGGCTCGCAGGACCATATGGAATGCCAGGATTCAAACCACTGTCCTTCTGCATGAAAGGCAAATGCCTTACCTCCATGCTATCTCTCTGGCCTGAATTTTCACTTTTTACAGTTTAAATAAGTACAAGAGTCTTGTGATAGCCATATTGAAAACACAGCTCTGAAGCATTGATTACAGTAGATCAGAACTATGTCTCTGAGAGAAATGAGCATCTTTTTATATAACATAATAAGGACTTAGCTACTTCACTACTTTCCAGAGATTTCCCTTAATGAATTTCCTTTCTTCTTCTTTTTTTTTGTTTTTTTTTGTTTTTTTTTGGTTTTTTTTTTTGGTTTTTGGGTCACACCCGGCGGTGCTCAGGGGTTACTCCTGGCTGTCTGCTCAGAAATAGCTCCTGGCAGGCACGGGGGACCATATGGGACACCGGGATTCGAACCAACCACCTTAGGTTCCGGATCGGCTGCTTGCAAGGCAAACGCCGCTGTGCTATCTCTCTGGGCCCAATGAATTTCCTTTCATACCTGATGCCTATTCTCTGGAGAAATCAAAGTGAATTGAAACCAAGATCTTTATTTACAAACAGGGGATGGACAGGTGCACTAGGCAATAGAAGAGAATTCTGGAAACAAATATAGCATTCACACTAACCATTCAGGAGCTTGTGCGGTAATATTAGAATAGCCCTGAAGTACACTATTCATTCCATCAGTGCAATCAGACATTGTCATCTGATAATTCACTGTTTAATTGGACACTCAGTTTACCTTACTCTCCCATCTTTTTCCTCTTCAAACGGTGTTCATAATTGATGGAAGGACCAGCAGTAACTCAAAATAAAAATTTTGTGATACAACAGAAAAAAATAAGTACTTCCTTAGTGTAATTTTCAGTTTCACACTCTGAATTTCCATACAGAGTCTACATATTTTTACAGCTCTTTGTGGGAGAAAAAGAACACGTAAGACTGTTCAAGTATTTAAAGTATTTACAGACACCAAGAAAATCAAGCATTATGTAATTTCACATTAAATAGGTAGACACACCAAAAGAACATGTCTAATATTTTTATAAATACTAGTAATATTACATAATTAAAGTATGAATTTTATTATATACAAATAAAATTTACTAAGTGATTCTGTATGGATAAGATGGCATCTGATTAAGCTACACTAGATTAAAATGTCTAGGATTTTATCATTGCTTCTAAAAGAATCATTTTTGGTTATCACTTTCAGAAAACTTCCCTTTTCCCCCACTAAGATAATGTAAAGTAATATAGCTTCCTTTTATGAATGTATTTTAACTAGATATAGGTTACAAGCAACACTGAGATCCATTTCCATTCCACTCACCTTTCTTCTCCATATCACTGAGTCCTAAGCAGTCCTCTACCTCATTTTCAAGTGGCTAACTTTAATCGTACTGGGATTGCAGCCTGCATTACTTGAATAAGAAGAATTAAACATCCATTGCAAGAAAGCAAAGGGCAAGACTACCAGCATCACATTACTGAGAACTTTGTCTTGAGCAATAGGATGCTTTCCCATGATAAATTTGTATATCTTTCACATGAATTCTAGATCTGCATTCTGCCTCTAGCTCCTAAAAGATGAGTGAGTGCAGTTTTGAATTTGGTGTGTTAGTTCCCAGATACATCAGATTATATGATAGATAGATTCTTTTGGCAACAGGAGAGTAGGATATAAAATTGCACTAATGGATGAGCTGCACAGAAAACTCAAGTTGTTTACCAGGCAAAAGTCTCTTGGGATCTGTCTCCTATGCTTTTAATTAGCCACTGTGCCAAACTGTCCAGAGATAATAAACCTCAGAGACAGAATTGCTAAGGCGAGTGCCAGAGACTTCCTAATAATGCACATTTATGATGAATATGTTTTGGAGAGTACATTCTCCCCACTTTTGTTACCATACACTCATCTTTGCAAGGTTTACATGCTTTTAAGAAGCAAATTTTCTCAATTCCAAAAATATTTTTTATGTTCAAGCAATTTTATTCTTTTCTTCGGTGCAAGCAGATATTAGACAGATACAGAATATTTTCTTAGTATTTAAGGATCAAAGATTACTTTCTACAGAGAAGCTTGTGAGCCCCATATTTTGATAAGCAACACAATTAAAAGCTCTTCTATTTTATTTATCTAAGATTTTAGTAAGAAATTACCTAAGGTTACTAGCACAAATGAATCTCCTAGGATGAAAGGAAATATATAGTTTCAGTTTTCCTTTTTCTTTTTATGAATATCTTTATTTATACAATTTGATTACAAACATGATTGTTTTTGAGGTTTCAGTCAAATAAAGAATACCCTCCCTGGTAAGGCTTTTGCCTTTCATGCAGAAGGACAGTGGTTATAATCCCAGCATCCCATATGGTCTGTTGTGCCTGCCAGGGGGCAATTTCTGAGCAAAGAGCCAGGAGTAACCCCTGAGCACTGCCGGCTGTGACCCAAAAACCAAAGACAAAACAAAGACAAAAAAAAAAAAAAGAATACCCTCCCTTCACCAGTGCAACATTCCCATCACCAATGCCCCAAATCTCCCACCTCTCTACCCTCCCTCTCCCATATTTGAGACAGGCTTTCTACTTCCCTCATTCCTTCAAATTTTTATGTTAGTTGTCAGCATAGTTATTTCTCTAACTGCAATCACCACACATTGTGGTGAGCTTCCGATATATGGACCTTCCAGCCCTCATCTCTATTGTCTCTGAGAATTATTAAATTTTTTTTTATTTTCTTAAAACCCATAGATGAGTGAGACCATTCTGCATCTTTCTCTTTCCCTCTGACTTATTTCAATCAGCATAATAGATTCCCGTGTACATCCATGTATAGGAAAGATTCATGACTTCATCTCTTCTGATGGCTGCATAATATTCCATTGTGTATATGTACCACAGTTTCTTTAGCCATTCATCTGTTGAAGGGCTTCTTGGTTGTTTCCAGAGTCTGGCTATTGTAAATAGTGCTGCAATGAATATAGGTGTGAGGAAGGGATTTTTTTGTATTGTATTTTTGTGTTCCGGTATAGCCCTAGGAGTTGTATAGCTGGATCATATGGGAGCTCAATTTCTGGTTTTTTGAGGAATCTCCATATTGTTTTCCATAAAGGATGGAGTAGAAGGCATTCCCACCAGCAGTGGATGAGAGTTCTTCTCTCTCCACATCCCTTCCAGCATAGATTGTTCTTGTTTTTATTTTGATTTATTTATTTATTTATTTTTGTTTTTGGGGGTGTTATATCCGGCAACGCTCAGGGGTTACTCCTGGCTCTACTCTCAGAAATTGCTCCTGGCAGGCTCAGAGGACCATATCGGATGCCAGGATTCTAACCACCGACCTTCTGCATGCAAGGCAAATGCCTTACCTCCATGCTATCTCTCCGGCCCCTGTTTTTTGTTTTTGTTTTTGTTTTTATTTATTTTTTGTAGATTCTTGTTCTTTGTGATATGTGCCAGTCTCTGTGGTGTGAGATACCTCATTGTTAAGATAATAAAAAGTAAATAACAGGGCCTGGAGAGATAGCACAGCGGCATTTGCCTTGCAAGCAGCCAATCCAGGATCAAAGGTGGTTGGTTCGAATCCCGGTGTCCCATATGGTCCCTCGTGCCTGCCAGGAGCTATTTCTGAGCAGATAGCCAGGAGTAACCCCTGAGCACCGCCGGGTGTGGCCCCAAAACAAAAAAAAAGTAAATAACAATTTACTCCATTAACTCCATAAAGGCGACAGAATATTAACCTACTTTTATTTATTACCAAATTAGAAGGGATTATAGAGTTAATTAATTTATTACCTATAGCCCTATTTTCTCTACATATACATACTACCATTTTTATTTAGAACAGTTCACCCTAGGAAAAGCACCTCTTCCTAAAAGATATTTTCTTTATCATTTTCTTATTTTATCAGCTACTCTTATCATAATATTTATAAAGCAGTCTAATTCAAAACAAGATTATATAGGAGAAGCTTTTTTATTTGATGCATTCCCACTTGCTCAGTTTTGTTTTTATTTTCCCTGTCTTTGAAGTCAAATTCCAAATATATCAGAGAATCTAGTATTATAGAGGATTGTACCTCTCCATTCCTTCAATGCATTTGTAGCTTTAAGTCTCACATAAAGTCTTTTTTTATTTGCTTCTTTTTGAATAACATCTGGCAGTGCTCAGGGGTTACACATGGCTCTCAGTTAAGGTGCTTCTTCGGAGAAGACATGGGATGCCATTGATCAAACTCAGTTTAGCATCATGCAAGGCAAATTTCTTCTTTACTGAACTATATCTCTGGTCCTAGATATCCAAGTATTTAATTCATTTTTTTTAGTTTTCTTTTGTATATAGATGTGAAATAGTTATTCAATTATTGAACGTATCTAGAGGAGAATAACAAATGAGCCTAAAAAGTAGTAGAAAGAAATAATTTAATCTAGTGCAGAAATAAATAATATAGAAACCAAAAAATAGCAATTATACCAGAAATTGGCTCTTCAAAGGAACAAACAGAACAGACACTCCTTTAGCCAGACTCATGAGGACAAAAAGAGAAATTGTTCGAATAAATCAATTAGAGATGAAACATGAGAAATTACAACAAATCCCTCAGAAATTCTATGTATTATGAGAGGTTACTATGAAAACCTTTATGTGGTTAAGCTGGAGAATCTAAACTTAGAATAATTTAATATTCCAAAACTAAATGAGGAGGAAGTAGGAGACCTGGAAAGACCAACAGAAGTAAAGAAGTTAGAGAGTAATTAAGAATCTCGGGGGCCGGGCGGTGGCACTAAAGGTAAGGTGCCTGCCTTGCCTGCGCTAGCCTTGGACGGACCGCGGTTCGATCCCCCGGTGTCCCATATGGTCCCCCAAGCCAGGAGCAACTTCTGAGCACATAGCCAGGAGTAACCCCTGAGCGTTACTGGGTGTGGCCCAAAAACAAAAAAAAAAAAAAGAATCTCCACAAGGGGCCAGAGCGCTCAAGCAGTGGTAGGGTGTTTGCTTTGCATGCGGATGTTCCAAGACCATCGAACATGGTTTGATGGATGCCCTGGTGTTTCATATGGTTTCCCAAGCCAGAAGTGATTTCTGAGCGCATAGCCAAGAGTAACTCCTGAGAGTCACCAGGTATGGTCAAAAAAAAAAAAGAAAATCTCCACAAGAATCTGGTCCTAGACTGGAAAGGTTTGTTGATGAGTACTGTCAAAACCTTCAGAGAAGAGTTACTGACTTTTTCTTTAAATTGTTCCAATTTTTTTAAGAAACAGGAATTCTAACACTTTCCACAATACTAACATTATACTAATACGTAAGGCATATAGTTTCTTTTTTAAAAAATTACCAATATGCTTGATGAACATCAATTAAAAATAGTCAACAAAATATTAGCAAACTGAGTTCAATGGCACATGATTAAGTGTGATTTTTTTCTAGAGATATAAAGATGGTTCATCATGCACAAATAAATTACATAGTAAACTACATTAGTAAAAAGAAAAAAATCATAATATCACATCAATATATACAGAGAAAACTTTGAACAAGACCCAACATCCATTCATGATATAAATAAAAATGATCAACTGATGGAAGAAAGCTCCTTCAATATAATAGTGGCCACCTCTAATGAGCCTATAACTATTACCATTATTTATGGCAAACACCTAAAATCACTCTCAGTGAGATTGGGTACAAGAAAAGGATGCCCACAGTCTCCACTTATATTCAATATTATATTAGAAGTCCAAGCAATAGCAAATGGGCAAAAAATATAAATATATTAGTTGGACAAGTTGATTTATCACAAAATGCAGATGACATAATATACATAAAAGACCCTAAAGACTCTACAAACAAGGTCCTAGAAACAATAAATGAATGCAGCAAATTAGCCATGTACAAAGTCAATAGACAAAAATCAACCATCTTCCACAAAGCAAATAATGACTCAGCAGAGAAAGGACCAAAGATCGAAGGCAGGGACAGAGCAAAGTGGATAAGGCACTTGCTTGGCATGCTGTGCTGACTTAAATTTGATCCCTAGCACCACAAATGGTCCCCTAAGCCTGCCAGAAATGAGTGGGAGTAAGAACGTGGGGCTAGCAAAAGCTTCTTACTCCTAGCAAAGAGCCAGTAGTAAGACTGGGGCTCCTCTCTGGATGTGATCCCAAAAGCAAATAAATAAAATCAGAAAAAGTAACATTCATCCACTGATGCTGGGACAAATGTCCAGTACACACACACACACACACACACACACACACACACACACACACACACACACACACACACGGAATTTTGAACCAGTAGGGAGATTTCTCAGTAACTTAAGAACAGAGCTGCCACAAAGCCCAGCAATTTCACTTATTGGTATTTACTGTCAGAACATAAAAAAATTTTATTCAAATAAACATATTCCCAACATTTTTATTTCAGTACTCAGTACAATAGCTAAAATTTAAAATCAACTTAGGTGTTCAATGACAGATAAGTGGATTACTAAGATGTAGTATGTGTGTTTATACAGACAGACAGACACACACACACACACAAAGGAATAAATACTGTGCAATTTCAAGGAACAGTGATATCATGCAATTTGCTTTGATGGAATAGGTAGATACTATTTTAAGTTTAAAAAGAACAAAATTTGGGGGGTGCTGGGAGGCTTGGCAGGCCTCCAGCTGTTCTCCTATTTCTCCCCTGGACTACAGGACTTCCCTGGATGCTGGCTCAGGTGGCCTGAAGTGGGTTCCAGGTGGACTCTTTTTAGGGGTCCTCAGGCTTCCCCCCTCCCTAATCTAGGGGAGGAGCATGGGGAGGAGGCCAGGCAGATATCTGTCTTTCTGTTCCTCTGATTCTGGAGACCAGCTCTTCCTAGGTATGGGGTTAGGGGACACCCCATGCAGGAGGCCTTCTCCCTAGCTTGGGGGTTGCTGGGTGGCTTGGCAGGCCCCCAGCCATTCTCCCATTTCTCCCCTGGACTCCAGGCCTTCCCTGGGTGCCGGCTCAGGTGGACTCTGTAGTGGTCCTCAGGCTTTCCCCCTTTCTCTCCCTATACTAAAGGGGGGATGCATGGGGAGGAGGGCGGGCTGATGCAGCACTGGTGTATGTTGGGACATTCACTGGTATTTTTTTTTTTTTTACTCATTGGTCTCTATTTTAAAAACCACGCAGGAGCATATATATTGAAGGTAAAAATGAGAGGATGGACTCTCAGGCTGGGAAGAGACCAGTACTCTTTTCCTACTTGTTTACTCTCAGCAGCCTCTTTCTTCCTTCATTGTGTAACTGTGGTTGCTACCATACTAGTTTTCTGATTAGTTCCCACTCAAACGCATTTCCTGATATGGAACTGTGGGGAGTCATTTTGCAGGCTCCAGAAGACTAAATCACAGACCATAGTGGTGTCCAGGATTCAGTACCCTCCTCCCGACTATTTCTAATGACATAAAGGGACATGCATATCTCCTTTGAATATTGTAGATATATTCCCTCAACCGCTATAACTATTATTGAATATCTCCTTAAACAGTGACAATTGTGTCCACTGTCTTATGTTAGATTATTTATTTTCCCCACTTTTTATCTTTTTTTCTCTTTGTGAACTGTTCAATAAGGAATTTTGGTGAAAGAGTCCCTCAGTTGAATGCTTATGTTTGAACCAAGTCACAGGGATTGTTGGACTTGTTCTTGTGGCCCGCATATGCACTGATAATGCCACGTGACATTATTCCTTGTTTGCATGGGCACATTAAAATGGAAAATACTATACATACAAATAAGTTCTTATCTAATAGAAATGGAAACACACAAATCTTGTAGTGCAATGGGATCTTACACCCTGAACATTGACATAATAACCTGGCACAGACCTCAGAAAAATGGGCATTCTCCATTCACCCCTGAACCAGGTAAGTCATCTATGAAATATTCAAAGTTGTCTATAACATCACCTGGAAGCAATCCTCTACCAGGGAAGACCCTACTGCTGCTCTGACATTGATCTACTCAAAAGAGCCTTCCCTTAACACTGAGAAGACTTAACAACAACAATGACCTGCTTAGACTGGACAGGGCTTTCTGCATTGCCCTTTTAATTGTGAGTTGAAATTAAAAGACGCTCCGCACCATCCTGACTTCAATGTAGGATATACAGATTTCAGGATCTTCAATACAGAAACATGATACCAAAACAGAGACTGTGAAAAATAAAACTGTATTGGCACTACAATGATCTGGATTGGGCAAACTAGTTTTCCTGGACTAGAGTTGGTCTTATGCCAGGAAACTTCAGGGGTAGCGTCTCTTGTATTTAGGACAAGGCTTTTCATTTTCATGTTCCCCATATTTTGGTGGACCTATGCAAATGATAATTGCCACTCTAACACCGTTTTTACTGTGCTCCTTTGACTATAAACATTAAAAAACTCACTTAAAGTTTTGGGGTTAACTTAAACTAATATGCATGTGCATAGAAAGGTAAAATACTACTATACCTTCAATTTTAAGTAGTACATAAATTTTTATTTGAATTTTTGTTCAACATATAAGAAGATCATATAGTTTATCTCTTTCTCTGTCTTAATTTATCAAACATAATAGCCACAGGCCCATCCACCATGTTACAAATAGTGGGATTTCCTATTTCTCCACGACTGAATATTCTGTTTGATTGGTTGTATGGTGCATTACAATGTTAATATTTTCTGTTAAGGTATTCTCTTTCTTTACCACTCTCACATTGACAACAATAAGTCAGTTTTATCTACTCAAAGGCATGACCCTCTCCTCTATTAAGAAAAAAGAAACATCTGGGGGCACAGTGGTGATGCAGTGGTACAGCATTTGCCTTGTACACCGCTGACCTAGGACAGACAATGTTTTGATCCCCCTGCATGCCATATCATTCTCCAAGCCAGGGGCAATTTTTGAGTGCATAGCCAGGAGTCACCCCTGACCTTTATCTGAGCATGAAATTTTCAATACTGAATCACTGTGAAAATTAAAGAAAATAAAAACTTGGGGTCGGAGAGATAGCATGTTGATAGGGCGCTTGCCTTGCATGCAGAAGAACTGTGGTTCGAATCTTGGCATCCCAAATAATCCCGAGGAGTCTGCCAGAAGCAACTTCTGAGTGTAGAGCCAAGAAGAAACACCTGAGCACTGCCGGGTGTGACCCAAAAACAAAACAAAACAAAAAAAGAAAACCAAAACTTAATTTTGATATCTAAGCAAAAAATATTGTAATATATTATAAAACATAAGTTGTAATACGTAAAAGATAATTACAAGCATCTGATGCTAAGTCTAAACACACAGAACTCCAAAAGATGGGAAAATTGGGGAAACCCGTGAAGATGACACTTAGCAAACTCTTACAATCCCAATGAATCACAGACATTACTCCTACTTATCATCAAGAAACACAAAACCAAAAGGAGATATTGGCAAGACCAAATCTTTTATTAAATTCAACCAATATCTGAATTGTGGCTCAGCAGGAGACAAGAGACAAGTTTTATGAACTTAAGGTCATAAATTCCAACTCTCAATTCTGTAGATTGAGAATAAAAAAGTTTTCAGAGACAATGACAATTTTATGTCATAGAAAAGAAACCAGCTGAATAATTGAGCTGACAGATTTTATACAGTCTGTGTAGGAAATAGAGAGCATTTCAATGACAGTTGCACCACCACTTGCAATCAAAGTTCATTCAGAGTGTTTTCCACGTACATCATCTGGAATCACGATTCTTCCTAAGCACTTTCCTCATTGCTCCCTTCACATCCTTGTTCCGAAGGGTATAGATCAGGGGGTTCATCGTGGGAGTAAAAATGCCATAAAACAGAGCTGTAAACTTGCCCTGATCCCGAGAGTAGTTGCTGCTGGGCTGCAGATAAGCATAGATGGCTGTGCCATAGAACAGAGACACCACGAGGAAGTGGGAGCCACATGTCCCAAAGGCTTTTCTCTGACCAGCTGCAGACTTGATTCTCAAGATAGCCCTCACGATGCGACCATAGGAGAATACAATAAAAATAACAGGTAAAATAAGACCGACGACACTGGCAAAGTAGAGTTCAGCCTCAATATTACTGGTGTCAACACAGGCGAGCTTCAGCAATGCAGGGATCTCACAACCAAAATGATCTATTGTATTTCTCCCACAAAGTGGTAAAAGGAAGATGAGTACAGTTTGCACTATGGAGTTGGAAAAACCAAAGATCCAGGAAACCGAAGCCATTAGGGCGCAGAATTGGGGGTGCATGATGACAGAATAGTGGAGAGGCTTGCAAACAGCAGCGTAGCGGTCAAATGCCATGACTCCTAAGAGCACACATTCTGTGCCTCCCAACCCTAGAGACACAAACAACTGAACCACACAGCCAGCAAAGGAGATAGTTTTATCATCTCCACTGAGATTAACCAGGAACTGAGGAACTGAGCTGGTAGTATAACACATGTCCAAAAAACTTAGGTTGGAGAGGAAAAAGTACATTGGGGTGTGGAGATTGGGATCCAGGTAGGACAGTGTAATGATGGTGGTGTTACCCAGAAAAGTGAAGATATAAAGAATTATTAGTACTACAAAGAGGACTAGTTCAAGTTGGGGCCTATCTGAGAACCCCAGTAGGATGAACCCAGTGAAGGAACTTCCATTTTTCTGTTCCATCATGTATTAGTACATTTCTCCTGTTATTATGAACTATTTACCAATTTTATAATATATCATTGGAGTTGATAATATGACTCAATTGGACAGCACACATCTAGGATGTGCAAGACACTGGGATTTGAATGGATCATACATCTCCTCCCTCAACCACCACTGGTATGATCCATACAACTTCCAAAAGCAGGCTGTTTATTTAAATATATGGGTACAGTCTATCATACCAAATGGTTTAGAATGTATTTATATGTGACTATTTAAACAAAATATAAACTCTTTGTCACTGATATATCCTACATTAGTTTAATTCAACAATGTTACAAATGGTTATATCATTGGTAGTCAAATAAAAATATTAAGAAGTGTGTTTATGCTTTTGCATCAATTATAGGCATAGAGATCTATAAGATTACATATTCTAGGACTTAAAGAATTATAAGCATATGTAACTATTTCAGAGAAAATGAAATAGAGCAAACTAAAATCAGAATCAGAAAAAATAGAAGATGCTTTGAGAAAGGTTATTTTATATCTATATACCATCATTTAAGTAGCATGTTTTTGACATATCACTAATAATAGATTATAATATAGTTTATATAAAATATTACATCTTTTAATATGTAAATACAAAAACAATGATAATATATAGAAAAATACAAAATAATACTATGTAACTGATGTGTTGCTTTATAGAAGACTCAAATATTTTAGAGGAACTGAGGCATTTCAGAGAGTTTTTGGGTTGAAGAGAGTCTTCTGCATACATTTAAATCAAAGAAATGCAACTAAAAAAATAGAGTACCTAGAACAGAACAGAACCTATGTTACAATGACTGATATAAAATGAACAAAAGTTTAGGTTAACAAAAAAATCAGACCACTAAAATAGAACAAAGCATGTGGTTGTCCACTATTATAATCAGTATTCCAAAAGTACAATAACTTATTGATTAATTCAAAAGTATTTCTCAGAATCCCAATGATGCACTATTTTTGAATTATGAAATTTCCCATTGAAGTTGCTCTGCTGTACAGTAATATTGTATGCCTAGATCATCAATATCATTCTAAGTGTTGATACATCAGTAAGTCTTTGAAAGAATGCTTTGGTGTGTTAGATTGTTTCAAGTTCACTTTGAAGACACAGGAGAGATTATTACGTAATGCAATTTTTGGAGGAGCTGAACTGAAGTATTAGGTAATGCAATTTTTGGAGGAGCTGAACTGAAGTAATCTCTTTTTCTGGTGTTTTCTTTTGGTTTAGGGGCCACACCCAACAGTGCTCAGTAATTAGTCCTGGCTCTGCATTCTGAGACCATCCTGCTGTGTTCAGAAGCCTATATTATTTTACAGGCATCGTATTTTGTTACTTTAAAATTATGTCTATAATTTTAAACACATCCTGCTGTGTTCAGAAGCCTATATTATTTTACAGGCATCGTATTTTGTTACTTTAAAAAATTTTTTTTTACTTTAATTAATTTTTTTTTTACTTTAAAAATTTGTTACTTTAAAATTATGTCTATATAATGAAGCAAAACTATGTTTCTTAGACCGACTTCATATGACAAATATTATATTTTATTCCCTTATTAACAATTTAATATCAGTACATTCCACTGATCTAGGTTACTTATTTCTTTCTACTCTGTATCTAATTTTCTAAAATAATTTTCACCAGCAGAAGAGATAATCTTGGAAGAGAAGGAACAGCTTTGTTTCAGCTTGTTATTTGCAAAGTAGTGTTATACCCAACTGTGCTCAGGGATTATTAGATGTTGGGGATGGAACCCAGGTCCACCTATGCAAGTCCAGCACCGCGCCCACTATTTTTTCACACTGTCTCAGACACAGATTTAGACTAAAGGTCAATGAGAAATTTCCTTCCCTACACTTAAGCAATTATCAAATGGTTAAATGCAGTATGAAAGAGAGATCATTACTAGATAACTATACAAACAAGGATGATGAGAAATATTAAACACACCTGTCACAGGTAAAAGAAGAGAGGATATTTTTAATAACCACCAAAATATAACACTATATAATATGATAATATAACATTATTAAAACATTATTAAAATTATATGTAAATTATTCTTCCAGATACAAGTATAAAAGTATAAACATGAAAAATTAGAGAAAATAAAACAGATAGTACATAAAAATAAAGATGTATTCTTAGAACATTTTCTGCGCATATAAGAAATTACATCTCAGAACACAATGATATAATAATATGCAAGAAAAATTTTCAAATACAAGAACATTTCCAATGAAAATGCTGATGGCATATCGAGATAGAGGTGAAATGGCATGTAATACATTAAATATGCAACAGTAATACAATAATTCTAATTTAAAAAGAACATAAATAAATAAAATTAGTACAAAGTGTATAATCTAAAGATTTTAAAGGCAGGGGCCGGAGAGATAGCATGGCAGTAGGGTGTTTGCATTGCATGCAGAAGGACGGTGGTTCGAATCTCGATCTGCCGAGCCTGCCAGGAGGGATTTCTGAGCACTGCCAGGGGTGACCCAAAAAACAAACAAACAAACAAAAAAAGATTTTAAAGGCAAATACCCTCTTATTTGTGATTAAGATATAAAATAGGTAAAATCATTTAACATGAATATTTCCTTCCCTGTGGATGAATAAATCCTAAAAAAGAAATGATGGCAAAACTTCTAAATACTGTAGTCAGTGCTGCAAAGTATTGTTATTGCTTGAATATGTTTCTGTCCATAGCTTGATCTGAATTGAGATATATTCGAATATCCCTAACAGTATTTGCGAATTAAATGCAGCAAAAATAAATCTACCACTATATCTTAAAGAATAGTCTAATGAAATGAAAGATGTCCTAGACCAAGTTTTATAAAATAAGAGAATGAAGAAAGACTTCCAAGACATGCTGATTATTGAAGAGGCCCCCTCAGGGTACAGGTGGAAAAAACCAATTGTAGCATTGTGGGTAAAAAAGCAAGATTTGATCACAGAGCAGAGGAATACAGCATGAGACTAACCTCATAAAGACTTGCATAAAAGAGCATTCTCAAACAGGACTCTCAGTGATGGCAGAAACCATCTATCTTGACTTCCAATATCATAACTAATATTCATATTCAATACCTACTGTGCATATACATATTCACAATAGCTCATATAGCTGAACATTGCCTTTAGAAAGATAAAAAACTGATTTCTACCTTTTACTGAATTTTCACTTTAATAGTATGGCCATGTTGGAAGCACAACTGTGAAGCATTGATTGCAGTAGAACAGGACTACAACTCTGAGGGAAATGAGCATCTTCTTATATCAAATAATAAGGATTTAGCTACTCCACTATTTTCCAGAGATATCCATGAATAAATTTTCCTTCATACCCGAGGCCCATTCTTTAGAGAAATCAAAGTGAACTTAATCCAAGACCTTTATTTACGAACAGGGTGTGGCCATGTGCAGTAAACAAGGATCTCTGGCAATAAATAAAGCATGCAGACAACCATATATGAGCTTGTGCTGCAATTTTAGAATGAACCTGAAGTACTCTACTCATTCCATCAGTGCAATCAGACATTGCCATTTGATATTTCACTGTTTAATCAAACACTCAGTCCACCTTACTCTCCCTGTCTTTTTTCCTCTTCAAATGGTATTCATAATCAATTGAACAACCATAATTAACTCAAAATAAAAATTCAGTGGTAGCAATAGACAAAAATAAGTACATCCGTGGTGTAATTTTCAGTCTCACACTGAATTTACATCGTCTATGTATTTGTACAGCTATTTATGGAAATAAAGAACACTAAAGATTCTTTAAGTATTTAAGCTAATGTCACCAACAAAATAGCATCAAAAACAAGTATTATGTAATTTTACATTAAATAAGGAGATACAGGAAAAAACAAATGTCTAATGATTCTAGGCACACTATTACATAATTAAAGGATAAATCTCATCATATACAAATAGATTTACTCATTGTTTTTATATGAATATACAGACATCTGATTAATAAGCTACAATAGAACAAAATGGCTAGCATTTTATCATTGCTTCTAAAACAATCACATTTGGTTCTCAAGTTCAGTGAACTTTATTAGAATTGCCCCCTTTTTCCCACTAAGATAACGTAAAGAAATATAGCTTCCTCTTGTGGATATATTTCGACTACCTATACTTTACAAATCGAAAGCAACACTACTTCCATTCCACTCACCTTTCTTCTCCATATCACTGAGTCCTAAGCAAACCTCTATCTCAGTTCCAAGTTGCTAACTTTAATAGTACTGGGATTGCAGCCTGCATTACTTAAATAGAAGAATTAGACATCCATTGAAAGCAAAGGGCAAGACTACCAACATCACATTACTCAGAACTTTGTCTTGAGCAATAAGATGCTTTTCCATGATAAATTTGTCTATCTTTCACATGAATTCTAGATCTGCATTCTGCCTCGAGCACCTAGGAAGATGAATGAGTGAGGGCAATTTTAAATTTGGTGTGTTGTTTCCCAAATACATTGACCTGGTTATATGACAGAGAGATTCTTTTGGCAACAGGAGAATAGTGTATGAAACTGTGCTAAGGGATGAGCTGCACAGAAAACTCAAGTTGTTTACCAGGCAAAAGTCTCTTGAGATCTGTCTCCTGTGCTTTAATTAGTCACTGTGCCAAGCTGTCCAGAGATAATAACCTCAAAGAAAGAATTGTCAAGGAGAGTGCCAGAGATTCCCTAATAATGCACAGTTATGATGAATATGCTTTGGAGAGTAGGAGCATTCTACCCACTTTTGTTGCCATAGCATTCATCTTTGCAAGGTTTAGATGCTTTTAAGAAGCAAATTTTGTCAATTGCAAAAGTATTTTAAGATAGCGATAATAAGTAAATAATAATTTACACCATTAGTTCCATAAATCCAGCTGATATTAACTTACTTTTATTTATTACCAAAATAGAAGGGATTATAGAGTTAATTTATTATCTATAGCTCTATTTCCTCCACGTATACATAGCTGCCTTTTTTGGGGGGGATCAGGGGATATTCCTGTGCTTTTCTTCAATGCATTTGTAGCTTTGGGTCTCACATCCAAATCCTTATTTTCCAGCGTATAAGACGACCCTTCAACCCATGAAAAACTTCCTAAAAGTCAGGAGTCATTTTATATGCCGGTAAATGGCATGCTGAAACTTATTCCAGCTTCAGGGACAAGTGATCCGCCCCCTCTTAATTTTAAGAGGAAGTTTTACTTTTAGGAAGTTTTTTATGGGTTGAAGGGTCGTCTTATATGCTGTAAAATATGGTAAAACATTCCTTTAATAAAACATATTTATAGCATAAGTCATTACAGCAATGAGTAGAATAGCTCAGATTTAAAATCATCTTAGGTGTCTAATGACCTGAGTAGATTAAGAAGATGTAGTACATATAGACACACACAATGGAATAAATACTGTGAAACTTCTAGGAACAATGATATCATGCAATTTGCTTGGATGGAACAGGTAGGTACTATTTTAAGTGAAAAAATAAAACAGAGAAAAGGAATGACACAAAATTAGTCCACTAAGAATTGGACAAAGGAATGCAAATGTGAGTGCCTACATGAAAAAATGTAGAAATATTAGAAAAAATGCTCCACAACATTAATCATCATCATGCAAATCAAATGAACAATAAGGTAACATCTCACACCACAGAGAATGGCAAACATTACAAAGAACAAGAACAACCAGTGCTGGTGTGTAGATGTGGGAAGAAAGAGATTCTTGTTCACTTCTGGTAGGAATGCCATCTAGTCCAGCCTTTCTGGAAAACAATATGGATATCCCTTTAAAAAAAACCCTGTAAATTAAGCTTTCTTATGATAGATAATAGAGATACACCCTAGTAACACAAAAACATAATAATAATAATGCCCTCTGCACTCCTATGTTCGTCGTAGCACTGTTTACAATAGCCAGAATCTGGAAGCATCCCAGATGCCCGACAACAGATGAGTGACTAAAGAAACGGTGGTAAATATGCACAAAGGAATACTATGCAGCCATCAGGAAAAAAATAAAGTCATAAAATTTGCTCATACATGAATAGACTTGGAGATTATTATACTGAGAGAAATGAGTCAGAGGGTGTTAGGTTACATGTTATTTTACCTAAAACAAAGACCATCCCTGGTTTCTTTGTATGTTTGTTTAAGACTTGGATTTACCTCAAAACAGACATTGTCTTACTTGTAAACCTGAGTGGGACTAGATCAGGATAGCCTGAGCTCTGTCCTTACTGCCCCACCCAGGGGTGATCTGTACTCATTAAAAAAAAAACAAAAAAAAAAAAAAACGACCATGCTGGCATGCAGCTTGATGGAGATATGACTTAGAATGTTTCACCTTCAGCCTAGTCTGGATTATTTCATGTGCGACCCTACTTTAGACTCATTCACCTAAGGTTGGAGATACAGCACGTGGGGTGATTTTACATGAGGGGAAGAGATAAATATAGAATAATCTCACTCATCTGTGGGATATAAGAAAAATAAAAGACAATGTGGGGACAACATCCAGAGACAACAGAGATGAGTATTAGAAAGATAAGTCCATGGTAGGAAGCTTGTCACAAAGATTAGAGTAGATAGGTCTACTATAAAAATGGCATGTATGACACCTCTTCATTAATAGTAGTGCAAACCACATAGTCAAAAAAAGAGAGTAGAGAGCAAGTCAAGTAGAATGCCTGTCTCAGAAGTGGGGGGCAGGAGTTGAAGGGGGAAGAAGGCATCAGGAAGATTAAGAGAGAAATGGTTGACATTTGTAGAGGAAATGTGCACAGGTAAAGGTTGTTGTGCATTGTATGACTGTAACTCAATCATAAACAACCATCTATGGGGGAAAAGTAGCATGAACAACTTGTAGCCATGATGTTTAAATAAAAAATTATAAAACAATAAAAATAAATGGAGATGCCTAAACCTCCCCACCCCTTGATACCTTCAGAGCATTCTTGAGATAATGTGGAGTTTATAAAAGGTAAGAAATTGAAAGCAGAAGTAAGAAGAGGCAGACAGAAAGAAGGAGGTATTTGGAAGACATGGGTCAAGGGCTTGGGTAGTGCAGAGATGCTGTAATAGCCAACCATGGTAAATCCATGGTTTCTTTAGTTTCTTTAGTCACTGAAAGCATGAGATTCAAACAACAAACTAACTTAAAAATGTGTCTGTCGAGGTGATAGGCTGGGGGTTGAAGGGAATCTGGGAGTACTAGAGTGAAGGAAGATGACTCTGGTTATAGAATTGGTACTTGAATACTGTACTAGGGGTCCTCAAACTTTTTAAACAGGGGTCCAGTTCACTGTCCCTCAGACCATTGGAAGGTCTGACTATAGTAAATACAAAACTTATGAACGAATTCTTATGCACACTGCATATATCTTATTTTGCAATGAAGAAACAAAACAGATACAAATACAATATGTGGCCCGTGGGCCATAGTTTGAGGACCACTGCTTGAACTCAACAGTGGTTGACTTTGTAAATCACAGTTCTTTAATCACAAAATTATTTTTAACAGAACATTTGTCATGAGCATGCCCACCTCAGAGTGTCATGACCCAACACGGTGTGTGTGAGTTGGCAGGCTAGGGAGCTACAAGGTCATGGCTGAGTTCCTATAATTATCCAGACACCATGTCTTTATCTGAACCATGTCAAAACTTGAACCTCTATGGATATAAACACTGTTCCTGAAATTAAAAATGCAGAAAGGCCAGGATCGAAACTTCAAAATAAACTTATGCTGCATCTGAGCTTGAGTCTATGGCAGAAGTCAAAGGCAGAAGTCAGATTCCATTTTCCTAGGAGGCTCTTCTTTGATACTCATAAATCATAATTGAATACAAGTTCTTTTATGATGAGATCAATATTACTTAGTTTGGGCTTAATGTTGATTTTTCTATGAATATGTATTTACTTATTCTTTATATTTTCTTCTTGTAATCAGATAAGCTCAGATAACATGATATCTTGGAAATTGTTTGGTTTATTTTTGAGGCCACATCCAGCAATGTTTCTGCTGAATCTTGGCTCTAAGCACAGAATTGACTCCTGAGGCTCACAGTACTTTATGGGGATTGAACACAGGTTGGCCACTTGTAAGGCACGTTCTTACACATTGTAGGATCTCTCTTGCTCCAACCTGTGATATTTTGGATACAATCATCCATTCTATCTATTTCTAAATGTAACTGAGTTGAAATCATATGAGCTATTTCACAAATGGGAAGTAGAAAGGCCTTGATTAATCAATGACTGAATCAAAGAATTGGACAAATAGTAAGAAGAGCTGGAGAGTAAGTTAAGGGGTCAAAGACACTGGACTTGCTTTTGGTAATTGGGTAGAGTATTATATGATTTAAGTCATGCACTATTTAGTCACAAAAATGTGCTCCAAAGACTTGTTTTTTCTTCTTGGATCACTGGTCAAGGTGCAAATAAGCAATCGTTTGGTGCTGGGGGTTAAATCCAGGGTTCCTATCCTGTGCGTCATCTCCCATATCCACCCTCAAAAGTCATTTAAAAAGAGAAGAATATGGCTGTCAGAGTTAAATCATTATATTTCACATTCTTGCAACCTTGAAAAACCCCACTACCTATGCTGTGAAAATTGAAGGTATGATTCTTGCTGGTAGGCTAAGTAATTCCATGTATGTCCTCATGAAAAATCAATGCTAGACATTATGATTGACAAAATAAAGAGGACTAATTTCTGAATGGTTTGATTGAGATTCAATGTAGAAACCATTTCCTTAACCCTATAATTTGTATTTTCAGAAAATAGCGAAATCATTCTATAAAAGACTTAAACATAGATGACACTTTTTATAAATGGTCATGATCAAATTCTACAATATTAATACTTAATACACAGTTTCAATGGTCCAGACTCTCAACTGTGTCTTTATAATATGTACTTAATGTCCTCTTGCAAGTAGAAATAAAATAATAATCCCAAAAGAGAAAAAATATTAAAAATAATGCAGTTTAGGGCCGGAGAAATAGCACAGTGGCGTTTGCCTTCTATGCAGTCGATCCAGGACCTAAGGTGCTTGGTTTGAATCCCAGGGTTCCATATGGTCCCCCGTGCCTGCCAGGAGATATTTCTGAGTAGATAGCCAGGAGTAACCCCTGAGCACAGGTGGATGTGGCCCAAAAACAAATAAAAAATAATAATAATAATGCAGTTTAAAAGTATAATTATCATGACAATGTTCTGGGGACAAGTTTTTAGACTCTCTAGAAACTGAAATGGATTCATTAGATTACATTTTTAAACCCTTATTCTTACAATTAGACTACAAAAGGGAATTCTATTGACAACTGTTAGTAGAAATCGCATAAAGATACACATCTTAAGTATTCTGGCATTCAAACCCATTTTATTAAAGTATCTTTCTCACACAGTCATCAAGCCATAGGTCTTCCAAAACAATTTGCTCATCGCTTCCTTCACATCCTTGTTCCGCAGGGTATAGATTAGAGGGTTCATCATGGGGATTAAAATGCCATAAAGGAGAGACGTGAACTTGCCCCGATCCTGAGAGTAGTTGTTGCTGGGCTAGAGATAAGCATAGATGCATATGTCATAGAACAGAGACACAGGATGAGGTGGGAGCCACATGTCCCAAAGGCTTTTCGCTTCCCTGCTGCAGACTTGATTCTCAAGATGGCCTTCAAGATCCGACCATAGGAGAACAGGATTAATAAAATGGATCCAAGAAGAATAATGACACTGGCAAAGAACAGCTGAGACTCAAAACTACTGATATCAACACAGGCAAGCTTGAGCAATGAAGGAATTTCACAACAATAATGGTCTATTTTATTTCTCCTACAAAGTGGTAAAAGAAAGATGAGCACAAAAAGATGAGGCACTTGTTTGACATGATGGATTTATATTTGATTCCTAGCACCTCAGGTGGTCATATAGCCCTGCCAGGAATATACAGTAGTAAGAGCCTGTGGCTAGCAAAGAGGTCCTTACTCCTAGCAAAGGGCCAGAACTAAGCCCGGGACACCTCTGGATGTGGTTTCAAAAGCAAATTAATAAAATCAGTGAAAGTAACATTCATCCACTGTCAGTGGGAGGAATGTTGTCTGGTTCAAATCCCCCCACCTCCAATGGGATCTTCAACCAGTAGGAAGATTTCTCGGTAAATTAAAAACAGAGCTGCCATAAATTTCACTTATGGATATTTACTGCCAGGACATAAAAAATGTTCATTCAATAAAACATACTCACAACATTAGTATTTGTAGCAATCAGTACAATAGGACTAAAAATCAACTCAGGTGTCCAGTGACAGAGGAGTAGATTATGAAGATGTAATATATATACACAATGGAATAAATACTTTTTAACTTCAAGGAACAGTGATATCATGCAATTTGCTTGGATGGAACAGATCGGTACTATTTTAAGTGAAAAATAAAACAGAGGGACCAGAGCAGTAGCGCAGTGGCTTGCCTTGCACTCAGCTGACTCAGGATAGACCCTGGTTCGATACCTGGCATCCCATATAGTCTCCCAAGCCAGGAGAAATTTCTGAGTGCATAGCCAGGAATAACCCCTTAGCATCACCAGGTGTGGCCCCAAAACATCATCATCATCATCGTCATCATCATCATCATCATCATAAAACAGTAAATGTATAGACACAGAATGAGTCCACTAATAATTAAACAAAGAAATAAATGCAAATGTGGATGCTTACATGAAAAAATATAAAACAAATGTTCCAGATCACTAATCGTCATAATGCAAATCAAAACAACAATAAGGCACACATCACAAAAAACTGGAACAACCAGTGCTGGCATGGATGTGGGAAGAAAGGGATTCTCATTCACTGCTGGTAAGAATGTCCATCTAGTTCAGCCTTTCTGGAAAACAATAGTGATATTCCTTTAAAAAACTGTAAATTGAGTTCTTTTATGATCCAGCAATACCACTCCTAGAGATACACCCTAGTAACACAAAAACATAATACAAAAATTCTCTCTGTACTACTATGTTATTATAGCACTATTCACAATAGCCAGAATCTAGAAGCAACCCAGGTGCCTGACAACAGATGTGTGGCTAAAAAAACTGTGGTACATATGCACAATGGAATAGTGTGCAGTTGTTAATAAAAATTTAAATCATAAAACTTGCTAATACATGGATAGATATGGAGATGGTTATGCTGAGAGAAATCACTCAGAGGGTGTTAGATTACACTTTATTTTACCTAAAACAAAGGCCATCCCAGGTTCCTTTGTACGTTTGTTTAATACTTGGATTTACCCCAAAACAGAGATTGTCTTACTTGTAAACTTGGGTGGGACTGGATCAGGATAGCCTGCTTGGCATGCAGCTTGATGGACATATGACTTAGAGCTTTTCACCCTCAGCCTAGTCTGCATTATTTCATATGCGACCCTGCTTTAGACTTGTTCACCTTGGGTTGGAGATATGGCACATGGGGTGATTTTACAAGAGGGAAAGAGATAAATATAGAATAATCTCACTCATCTGTGAGATATAAGGAAAATAAAAGACAGTGTGGGACAATATCCAGAGACAACAGAGATGAGTTTTAGAAGGACCAGTTCATGATAGGAAGCTTGACACGAAGAGTGGAGAGTGCAGTTAGAGTAGATCGGTCTACTATAAAAGTGACCCTTTCATTAACAGTAGTGCAAACCACATAGTCAAAAAAGAAAAGAGTGAGTAGAGAGCAAGTGACATACAATGCCTGTCCCAGAAGCGTGTGTGTGTGTGTGTGTGTGTGTGTGTGTGTGTGTGTGTGTGTGTATGAAGGTGGGGGAGAAGAGGCTATCAGAGAGCTTAAGAGGGAAACTGTTGACACTGGTGGAGGAAAATGTGCACTGTAAAGGTTGCTGTACATTGTATGACTGTAAATCAATCTTGAACAACTATCTATGGGGGATAAAACTATAGCATGAAAACTTGTAACCATGATGCTTAAATTAAAAAATTATAAAAACAGGGGCCGGGGGCCGGAGAGATAGCATGGAGGTAAGGCGTTTGCCTTTCATGCAGGAGGTCATCGGTTCGAATCCCGGCGCCCCATATGGTCCCCTGTGCCTGCCAGGAGCAATTTCTGAGCCTGGAGCCAGGAATAACCCCTGAGCACTGCCAGGTGTGACCCAAAAACCAAAAAAAAAAAAAAAAAAAAAAACAGGGGCCGGGCGGTGGCGCTGGAGGTAAGGTGCCTGCCTTACCTGCGCTAGCCTAGGAGACGGACCGCGGTTCGATCCCCCGGCGTCCCATATGGTCCCCCAAGCCAGGAGCGACTTCTGAGCGCATAGCCAGGAGTAACCCCTGAGCGTTACCGGGAGTGGCCCAAAAACCAAAAAAAAAAAAAAAAATTATAAAAACAATAAAAATAAATGGAGATGCCTAAACCTCCCCACCCCTTGATACTTAGAGCTCCCTTGAGATTATATGGAGAATAGAGAAGATAAAAAATGGAAAGAAGGGACCAGAGAGATAACATGGAGATAGGGCGTTTGCCTTCCATGTGGAAGAACGGTGGTTCAAATCTCGGCATCCCATATGGTTCCTGAAGCCTGCCAGGGGACATTTTCTGAGCGTAGAGCTAGGAATAACCTCTGAATGCAGTAGGGAGTAACCAAAAAAAAAACCAACCAAACAAACAAACAAAAAGAAATGGAAAGAAGTAAGAGGCAGACAGAAAGCAAAGGGTGGTTGGCAGGTAGGGGTCAAGGGCTTGGGGAGTGGAGAGGAGCGGTATAGCCAACAATGGCATCCACGACCCTGAAAACATGAGATTCAATTTACAACAAGCTAACGTAAAAACGTGTCTGTCAAGATGATGGGCTGGGAGTTTGGAGGGAAACTTGGAATACTAGAGTGAAGGAAGCTGACACTGGTCATGGGATTGGAGCTTGACTACTGTATATCTAAAACTCAAGAAATGGCTGACTTTGTAAATCATAGTATTTAATCATGAAATTGTTTGAACATATATTTGTGATGAGCATGGCCGCCCCAGAAAGTCATGACCCAGCACGGTGTGTGTGAGCTGGCAGGCTAGGGACCTACAAGGTCATAACTGAGTTCCTGGCATTCTCCAGATACCATGTCTTAATCTGAACTCAAACCTATATTTTCTGGCATGTGATGCAAGTCGTGTCAAAACTTGAACCTCTATGACTATAAATACCGTTCATGAAATTAAACATGCACAAAGGCCAGGATCAAAACTTCTAAATAAACTTATGCTTCATGTGCGCTTGAGTTGATGGCATAGGAATCTAGGGCAGAGGTGAGATCCCATGTTTTCTCCTATGCTCTTACTGGATAATCAAAAGTGATAATTGAATACGAGCTCTTTTATGATGAGATCAGTTTTTCTTAGTATAAGCTTATGATAAGTTCATATGAATATGTATTTTACTTATTCTTTTACTTATTTTCTTTTAGTGACTCATTAAACTACAGATAACATATGTTGGAGGTTGTTTGGTTTGGTTTTGAGGCCCCATTCAGCAGTGTTTCTGCTGATTCCTGCCTCTGAGCTCAGAATTGACTCCAACAGGCTCACAGTTCCATGTGGGAGAATTAAACACAGTTTGGACACATGCAAGGCACTTTCTTACACATTGTAGAATCTCTCTTGTCCCAACCTGTGATATTTTGGATAGAATGGTCCATTCGACCTATTTCTAAATGTAACTGAGTTGAAATCATGAGATCTTTCACAAATAGGAAGTAGAAAGGCCCTGATTAACCAATAACTAAATCAAAGAATTTGAAAAATAATAAGAAGAGCTGGAGAGTTAAGTAAAGGGGTCAAAGACAATGGACTTGCTTTTGGTAATTGTGTAGACTATGATATGATTTAAGTCGTGCATTATTCAGTCACTATAATGTGCTCCAAAGACTTATTTTTTCCTTCTTGGACAACTGGCCAAGGTGAAAATAAGGAATCATTTGGTGCTGGGGGTTAAAATTCTGGGCTCCTGACCTGTGGGTCATCTCCCAGGTCCGCTCTCAAAAGTCATTGAAAAGGGTAGAATATGGCTATCAAACAAATTAAACAATTATATATTTCACAATGTTGTTCCTCTAGCTATGTATTAAAATTGCAAAAAAAAAAAAAAAAAACCTCACTGTCTGTATTATTACAATTGAAGGTACATTGTTGCTGGCAGAACTCAGTGATTCCAAGTCACCATTATGCGAAATTAATACTAAGTTTATGATTATAATAAAAGAGATCTAATTTTGAATGGCTTGATTAAGATTCATTGTAGAAAAACATTTCCTTATAAAAACATTTCCTTGTATTTTTGGAAAATAGCCAAATCATTCTGTGATGATAATTAAACATAGCCAACATTGACTTTTTTAAGTCATAATTAATTGCTACAATATTAATGTTTGATGCATTTCAACTGTCCAGATTCTGAGCTGTATATACTTCACAGTATGTACTTAATGTCCTCTTGCAAGTAGAAATAAAACAATAGTGCCAAAAGAAAAATATATATAAATAATAAAGTTAATATAGTTTAAAAGAATAAATATAATGACAATGTTCTGGGACAAGTTTCCAGTCTCTCTATAAAATGAAATGAATCCATGGGCTTCATTTTTACTCCTTATTCTTACAAGTAGACCACAAAAGAGGGAATTCCATTGACAGTGGAATTTGGGGATGATGCATAAAGATACACATCTTAAAGACTCTGGCATGCAGAACCTTTACATTAAAGTGTCTTTCTCACACAGTCATCAAACCATAAACCTTCCCAAACACTTTCCTCATTGCTCCCTTCACATCCTTGTTCCGCAAGGTATAGATTAGGGGGTTCATCATGGGGATAAAAATGCCATAAAGGAGAGACGTGAACTTGCCCCGGTCCTGTGAATAGTTGTTGCTGGGCTGCAGATAAGCATAGATGGCTGTCCCATAGAACAGAGACACCACGATGAAGTGGGAGCCACATGTCCCAAAGGCTTTTCGCTTCCCTGCTGCAGACTTGATTCTCAAGATGGCCCTCACGATCCGACCATAGGAGAATAGGATTAATGAAACAGGTATAAGAAGAACAACAACACTGGCAAAAAACATCTCAGACTCCGTACTACTGGTGTCAACACAGGCAAGCTTGATAATTGCAGGGATCTCACAGAGGAAATGGTCTAATTTGTTTCTCCCACAAAGTGGCAACAGGAAGATGAGCACTGTCTGCACTAAAGAGTTGGAAAAACCAAAGATCCATGAGGCAGAAGCCATCAGACCACACAGACGAGAATGCATGATGACAGTGTAGTGGAGGGGCCTGCACACAGCAGCATAGCGGTCAAATGCCATGACTCCTAAGAGCATGCATTCCGTGCAGCCCAAGCCTAAAAAGATGTACAGCTGAGCCACACAGCCAGCAAAGGAGATAGATTTGTCCGCTCTGCTGACATTAAACAGGAACTGAGGAACAGTGCTGGTAATGTAACACAAGTCCAGAAAGCTTAGGTTGGATAGAAAGAAGTACATTGGGGTGTGGAGATTGGGATCCAGGTAGGACAGTGCAATGATGGTGGTGTTGCCCAGCAAAGTGAAGATATAGAGGATTAAAAGTACCACAAAGAGGATTAGTTCCAGTTGAGGCCTGTCATAGAATCCCAATAGGATGAACCCAGTGAAGGAACTTCCGTTTTTTTGTTCCATCATTTGTCAATTCATGTCTCCTGTCAAGATAAAGTATTTGATGATTTTTATAAAGGATCTTCAGGACTGAGAATGTAGCTTTAGTAACAATGCATATAACCAGAATATGCAATGCCCTGGGTTTCGATCTCTGGCACACATTGCTAACCACTAACAATGTAACCCCCCAGAACACAAGAAAGGACAATCACCAATAACAGTGAGGAGGGTCATCTATCATAGAAAGTTTTGGCCTTGGGACAATAGTACAATGGGAAGGGCATTCGCCTTGCATGTAGCTGATTTAGAATGGATACACAGACCCCATAAGGTTTCCAAAGCTCCACGTTCTTCCAAGCCCACAGATCTCTTATGCAGAGCCAATAATAAAACCGGAGCACAACCAGGTGTGAACCATCTATAGTTAACTATCTATATAAATTAGTGATAACTTATTATAAGTAGCATCTTATACTGACAGTTATATTTTGTCAAAAGAAGTGTAATCAGGGCCGGAGAGATAGCATGGAAGCAAGGCGTTTGCCTTTCATGCAGAACGTCATTGGTTCAAACCCTGGCGACCCATATGGTCCCCCGTGCCTGCCAGGGGCTATTTCTGAGCAGATAGCCAGGAGTAACCCCTGAGCACCGCCGGGTGTGGCCCAAAACAAAACAAAACAAAACTAAAAGAGAATTTGAAGTGAAAGAAGTGTAATCATTGGCATTTTATATAAAAATTAACAGTAGAAATTTATTATTAAATACATGACATGAAATACATTTTAGACTGAGTTTAGTAAAATTTAATGTCCATAAGCCATATGTCTATTTTAAAGAAAATGGAAATGATAAGATTATGCAAAGCAATTTCTGAAAAAATTAGGAGGTACAGAGAAAAAGTTTTTAATGTTTATCTTACAGCAAAAAAAATCAATTTTATTTTAAAATAAAATAAAACATTTTAAATATTCACTTAAAACTATAAATGTATGACTTACAATAAACTCACACTGGGCTTAAATTACATACAAAATATTTCTTGGAAGATTATGCACCTGTAAGAAAAGATTAAATCATGCATGGAGTTCACTGCAAAGTAGATAGAACTGGAGGGTGTCATGTTAAGCAAATTAATGCAAAGAGAAAAGGACAAATAAATATCTGATATCACTTATCTGTGAAACAGAGACAAAGCATATGGACTGACAGCACTGAACCATGACTGGACATACCCAGTTACTGTGCCAGAAGAGAACACATGAAAGGTGTAATACGAGCATTGTTGAAAGCTAGTTGGCTTTAGATGGTGATAAACAAAATAATATTATACCTTGAATTTTTCTATCTTAAAGCCGTAAATGTCAACAGTATTTAACTATCCAACTGCTAATAATACATTTTAACATATATGTCTATAATTAATGGTGTTTATATGCATAACTTTAACATTTTCCTCTTTGCTCTACCTAATCCACTATGTTTTTAGAGCTACCCCGATCTTTTCATGGTATTTGAAAGCATATACTCTGACAGAACCTGAAAATACTTCCATAATTAATCATTACATTCACTATCGCCCTCAAGATGCCTGAAGCTACTATAGAAGTTTAGGACAAACATTCATGGACCTTACAGAGTTGCTTTGAAATATAAATCCAATATTCAGTACCGAACACCATTTTTCTGATTTTCTTTTCATGGAGACTTATCACAGGTTACTGATAGGAATTTTTGATAGAGGTGAGATTACAGCCTTTGAAAATGTTATATATGTAAACATGTCTTAATTTATCCATTGTGTGATCTAGGTTGAAAAGTACACATCATTTTGCTTTCTAAGATAAAGTGGCTCAACAGAGAAATGTACAAGATTAAAAAAAAAAAGATACAGTGTAAAATCAATGGCATTTCAAAGAAATATAAGTAATAGTTAAAGAAAATATAAAGAAATGAACATGTATGACATTATAGCATCATAAAATTTATTTTAAAAAGACATCCCCCAACATTAGTAAATTTCCTATGTGTCTCTTTCTAGGAATTCCTTATAAGAATTAGTTATACAGTCTAGTATTCTCATAGTGTTATGAGTGAAGTAATTTTTAATTATTCAAAGGATAATTAAAATATTAATCAGGTCGGGTATAGCTCTTTAGTATGTAAAACTTGTACAATATTGACTAATATGTATGTAAAAAAAGCTCTAAAGTAAAAAAGTTGAAGTCGAATAAGCGATTAGTGGTAAGAGTATATTTAGAAAGCTGTCAGTTACTGACACATTCTTCTCAAATAATTTAGTTACAAGGGAAAAAAGCCACCAAAATCAATAATTTTCTGTATAAAGACATACATAATAGATAATAGTACAGCATATCAGTTCAACAAATCTAACTATAATGAAGCCCACAATCGTATATAAAAGACAACAAATTTATCTATCTGGCCAGAATAACAAATACTGTCTATTGCATATTTCATGAGTCTTAAAGAGCAGTGACTCCCTAAAAAGGTTTCAGAATCCTCATAACCATGAGATACCCTTTCACCTGCAAGCTACATTCCAAGAAAAGGTGTGTCTGTGACCCTAACAGTCAATATCCACATGACGAACGGCATTTGTAGAGTACATGAGATAGAAACATGAACTGGTTGCTAAAGTCATTGACCAGGGTGTACATGGATGATAAAATGTAACTTAATCTATAGTATACAACACAGAAATGCCACCATTATGCTTTGTAGAATCCACCAGGCTATCAGACATTCATATCATCATTTCTCTTCTTTTATCTCTTAAAATTAACATTTTCACTCAAATGAAGATAAATCATCTCTGTTTTGTAATAAATTCAAAACATAGATGTATGGATACACTATCCTCAGAATGGAGCTTCCTTATTGTAAACTTTGACCTAACATTTTTAAGAACCCAAAGATGTTTTAAATAATTCTGCACCTCTTTATAAGGAGAAACAAACATTTAAAAACTACATCTATTGGGCTAGAGCGATAGCACAGTTATGGGGCATTTGCCTTGCACACACCTGACCCAGGATGGACCTGATTTGATCCCTGGTCTCTCATATGGTCCTCCAAGCTTGCCAGGAGCGATTTCTGAGTGCAAAGCCAGGAGTATCCCCTGATTGCCCCCAGATGTGGCTCCAAAACAAAACAAAACAAAACAAAAACTACTATTAAAACTTAAACGTGTTAAAGGGACTGTTGGGGAGGAACAGGACAATGATGAGTTTGTGGGGTAGATTCTGACACATGATCAGAAAACAGTATAACAGCACTGTGAGTTCAAACAGTGATTTCAATGCCATAGCAGTCTCAATAAAAATTTTAAATTGTTTAAATTTTATAAACCTACAGATATTAACAATAAAATTCAAGACAGAATAAATATTAGCAAAAATCAGAGACTAAAAAGTTGGAGAAAGAATTGAAAAATATGATCTAATACTTAGATATTTAATTTTAAAACATACTGTTGTTCTATCTAAGTATATTTTATAATACTTAAATAGGTTATATTTATTTATTTTCCAAATTCATATAGAGCTATTAATAAATATAGAGGATAAAATCTCTAGGAATAATAGTTGATTTCTAAGAAGAATAATCTTATTTAGCTCTGAAACTTGAAGGATATCTGTTATCTGTTACTTTTGCTAGTTGATATATGCAAACAATTGTGGGCATTGCCTTAAACATAGGTTTTATAGAAATAAAACTAAATTATTTCTAATTTTTATGTCTATTTTTAAATTCTCATTGAGACAGAGTCTCATTCCATTAACTAATATATATTCACCTTTTCTATGAATCAGAAACCCTTTTCCTAGGCCATTTCCAAATTAATACCCTTCATGTAGTACAAGGATGCAGTTTAGATATGTAAAATCAGGTATCAGGCTATACAGAGAGAGTGGAAAAATTAATTATACCAGCACTGGATAGTCCAAAAACTTTCTTAAGTGGCCACCTTCTCTGGCACACTTCACAGATCTTCACATGGTTCTAGAGATATGCATTCTGTTCCAAGTGGACTGAGATGTAAAAGACAATGTCAAGCTAAAGTTGCTCCAAACAATATCTTTATTACAGAAACATCCTTAAGCAGCCAGAAAAGGTGACATGAAACTGCACCATGAATGGGCTATACAGGGCAAGAACCAAGCCTATTTACCAATGGGAAGTCTCAAAGGATTTGAGACTGTTAATTAACTGATGTCATCCAATTGTCCAGAGATAATCCTCAGGGACAGTGAATAACAAAGAGATGCCAGAAGATAGCTAACCTCCCTTATCTATAATTTTATATATTTCACAGAATATAGATAACTCCCTAAACATGCCATAAGTCTCAGCTCTGAAAATTTCATTGTCTTCTTTAAAGATTCAATTTTTTCTCACATTTAAAAAAATAATCTAAATAATATTGTAAATAAATAAGAATAAACTACTCTTTAAATTTTAGCATCGGTGAATTTTTCACCTACTATAACCAGATCCAACTTATAATGAATCACATCACTGATCAATTTTCAGTCTTTGGGGTCTAGGATTTAGTTCAGCTGGCTGGGGTACATGCTTTGTATGTGAACAGCCCATAATTGATCCCTGCACAGTCTTGTCATGGTCCCAAGAGGCACCACCTTGAATGACCCCTGACCAGGGAGCCAAGAGCAGTCCCAGAGTATTTCCCAAGTAGCCCATGAACACAACTTGATATGGGCCCAAAACAAAATAACTACACAAAAAAAATCTCCATTCTCTCACAAGTCATTCCCCCATATGTCCTCAAATTCTAGATCTTCTTTGAATTTTCAGTCAGTAAAATTGTGTCATACTAAAAATTATTACAATTCTAAAAAAAAAAGAATTCTATTACTTTGTGCTAGCTATATCCTATCATAAAATTTATTAAAATAGTAATGATAAATTATTGTTAAATTTAGTAGATCAATATTGCTCAGTATCCAGAATGAGTAGTGAATTAGAGACCTAATAATAACTCCTTAAAAATAATAATAACAACAACAACAGCAAAAGCAACAACAACAAGGTCTTGAGCGAGGGGTAAAGAAGAGTACAACAGAAACAATAGTTGCTTTGCCTTGCTTGTGGTCAATCCAGTTTTAATCCTGGACATCCCATAGAGTCTCCTGAGCCTTCCAACTGTAATTCTGTGTGAGGCAAGAAATAACCACTCAAGATTTCTGAATGTGTACCAAAACAACTATGCCAAAAAATAGAAATAAAATAAAATTGAGGTCTTAAAACAGTAAAGTAAATTCTCTGAGTTGCATCCCTGGAACCCATTGTTTTTGGTTCTGCCTAAGGTGATTACTGGGAATAGAATTCTAAGTTGAAATTTTCTTTCAGCAATTCAAAAATGTGCTACAATTAGGCATAAAGCATGAGTCATCTTCTGTTTATTTTTTATAAATTATCTTTATTTAAACACCGTGATTACAAATAAAATTGTTGTATGATTACAGTCATGTAAAGAACACCCGCCTTCACCAGTGCAGGATTCCCACCACCAATTTCCCAGATCTATCTACTCCCCACCCCACCCACACCTGTATTCCAGACAGGCTTTCTTTTTCCCTCATTCATTCACATTGTTATGATAGTTTTCAGTGTAGTTATTTCTCTAACTGCACTCATCACTTTATGTGGTGAGCTTCATGTCATGAGCTGCACCTACTGAGAAGATAGGGGGAAATAAGGGTTGGGACTGAGGCAGTAAAATATTAGAAATGAGATTTGTAGGGCAGTATCTAGGTTATGGATATATAAAATATATGCATACAATACTATCAATAGGAAAACAAGGAGAAAAATATTCCAGTGACTGTTCCAATATAAACCAGTACTAAAATGGCCCGCCCTCTTCCCAAAATGCATTTCCATTAGTGTAGGGAGAGGTCGGGGGGAAGCCTGAGGACCACTAAGAGTCCATGAGTCATCTTCTGTGTCTTTCTCACCCAAAGTCAGACATAGGAGGACTATCACATCTGCCTCACCACTTAGAGCTGCATCAAGTTCGAACCTCCTGCCTTGCACTGAGCAAATGTGTTGACTCGATAAATGTTCTTCCAGTCCTGAGGAAGTAGTACACAAAGAAGTTTTACAAAAGAGTGATCAATAGAAACCTAGAGCTCCAAAGAAGAAAAGGCTCAAGTATGTAACTTTACATTTAGGGGGCCAGAGCAATAAGACAACAAATATGACACCTGCCATACATGCTGTCAACCCTGGTGCCTAATTTTAATAAACTTAACTATGCAATCATATTATTATATGATTATTATCATACTATATTATCATATTATCATATTATTATGCAAATCAACCAGGTTGGGGCCAAGTGTGGGCACAACACCCACTGTTGTAGATCAGGGTAAATTGTTCACTTCACGGGTCTCTCCTACTGAAGCATATTGCTAGGAAGTGGGTCACTTTCTTTATTTCCTTTTTAATTATTTTTTCTATAGTTTGGCAATTTCTGGAAGTGTTCATGGCTTTCTAATGCCTCCTTTGCCAGGATTGACTCATGGCAGGACACTGAAGATCTTATGGGATGCCAGGGATTAAATCTGGGTGGTCTGAGTGCAAATGCAATAACTTAACCTGCTATACTATCTCTCTGTACCTTACTTCTTTCTTTTTAAGTCAGAGCCTTTCCAGGACTCTTTTGACTTCCATTCTCACCATTTGAGCTGTTTAATTTTCAGGAATTAAAGTCATTTTTCCAATTACTTGTAATTCACTTTTATTTTTAGTGCATCATATTCTGAGAAGATAGTTGATACAATTTCTATCCTCTTGATTTTATGGAAGTATTGTGGCCCAGCATGTAGTCTATCTTGGAGTATGTTTCAGGCACATCAGAGGAAAATGAGTGTTCAGCTTTCGGGGGATAAAAAAATCCTATATGTTCCCATTAATCCACTCTTTTTCATTTCTTTCTTCAAAGCCAAAGTATACTCCTGTTTAGTGAAACCTATTTGATCTCTCAAGGGTTTACAGAGTGGTGTTGAACTATTGCTGTGTTTTTTATCTTTCTTCAAATCTATTTGCAGTTATTTTGCTCGCTACCCACTGGGTGGACATATTTTTAGGAGTGTGATTTCTTCCTGATGTACATATCTCTTGATTATTATGATTCTGTCTCTTACAACCTTTGAAGTCTGAGGTCTATGTTGTCTGATATTAATATGACCACACAAACGTTTTCAAGGGAGTTGTTTACATGAGGGATTGTCTTCCAACCTTTGACTTTGAGTCTGTATTTTCTCTCACTACTTAAATGTGTTTTTTGCAGGCAGCAGAATGTTGGATCCAATTTTCATATCCATTTTTTCAGTCTATCTTTCTTTATTGAACATTTAGTCTATTGACAAAGAGAGATTATTGTCATAAAATTTTTTTCATTTAAACAACTTTATTACATACATGATTGTGTTTGGGTTTCAATAATGTAAAGAACACCACCCATCTCCAGCGCAACATTCCCATCACTAATGTCCCAAATCTCTCTCCTCCCCACCCAACCCCCCGCCTGTACTCTAGACAGGCTTTCTATTTCCCTCGTACATTCTCATTATTAGGATAGTTCAAAACGTAGTTATTTCTCTAACTAAAATCATCTCTGTGGTGAGCTTCATGAGGTGAGCTGTAACTTCCAGCTCTTTTCTCTTTTGTGTCTAAAAGCTATTATTGCAAAAATGTCTTTCATTTTTCTTAAAACCCATAGATGAGTGAGACCATTCTGCATCTTTCTCTCTCTCTTATTTCACTCAGCATAATAGATTCTATGTACATCCATGTATAGGAAAATTTCATGACTTCATCTCTCCTGACAGCTGCATAATATTCCATTGTATATATGTACCACAGTTTCTTTAGCCATTCATCTGTTGAAGGGTATCTTGGCTGTTTCCAGAGTCTTGCTATGGTAAATTGTGTCTGTGAAACCATGTATTGATGTGCACGGCCGGAAGCGAAGCGGAGCAGCCGTGCTCCTCTGGCTCCACCCTTTCTGGGCTTGTAAACTCACCTCCAGGGAAGGCTCCGGGGAAGGCGAGCCGTCCGCAGATGAGCCACACACAGGATAAAATCAGGCCGGAAATGGAGCACAGCACAGAAGACAGGCAGATAGGGGTGCTGGCATCTGAGTTCCAGCAGAGTTCAGCAGCTTCCCCTTTCTGAGCATGTAAGCTCACCTCCAGGGAAGGCTCCAGGGAAGGCAAGCTGTCTGTAGATGAGTCACACACAAGATGAAATCAGGCCTAAAATGCAGCACAGCACAGAAGACAGGCAGATAGGGGTGCTGGCATCTGAGTTCCAGCAGAGTTCAGCGGCTTCCCCTTTCTGGGCTTGTAAAGTCAGCCATTTCTTACTCACTAATTCGCTCGCTGGGTAGCTTCAGAATGCAGTTTTTTGGGGGTTTTGCTTCCCAGGGATCTGAGGAGAGCTTCAAGGATTCAGAAAAGACAGAGAAGCACAGGACAGGGCTCCCTTCAGGTCCTCAGTTTCCTCAGAAGCAGCACAGCAGAGCGGAGACTCCACAGGTGAAGCAATCAGCACTTCACCTGGCAGTCCCCACAGTCAGCTATCGAAATTTTGTGCCATATTTTTGTAGAACTTTCGTGTAGTTGTACGATTTGTCTTGCCTTAAAGTACCCCCAGTTTAGTCCTTCTTTTAACCTTGGTTTTGAATCTGTAAAATTTTAGAGCTGCTGTTTATCCATAATCTGTATCATTCCTTCAAATATGAATAAGAGTCTGGCTGGATAAAGTATTCTTGGTGAGAAATTCACTTCATTATTCCACTGTATCCTATCTCTACTTTCAGGCCTGATGGTTGCTTGTGATAAATCTGCTGTAAATCTTAAGGATGATCCTTTGTATGAACATTTCTTTCCTGATCTTATGCATCTAGTATTCTAGCACTATCTATAGTTTTCAACATTGTGGATATAATGAGCCCTGGGTGTTTTTGTTTGGTCTTATTTGGCTGGTACAATTCTGGTCAAATATGTGGGTGCATGCTCCGGAAACTTCAGAGCTATCATACCTTTGGCTCTTGCTTTTTCATAGGGTTTTTTTTCCTGGCATGTTGTTTCTGTTTAATTTATTCCAAGATTCACTAGTCATATATTTATTTATTTTGAAGGATTTTCCATATTTTGCTTGTTTATTTTGAGACTTATTTCTATCTTCTTTTGTCAGGTTTTCTGAAATTCATCTTTAAGTTTACTGATTTTGTCCGAAGTAGCTGTTGTAATGTTGATGAAGCCTTCTAGTGCGTTTCTCATTTCACCTAAAATATTTTCCGTTCTTTAATTTATGATTCAAGTTTTATCATTTTTATTCTCACCTCCTCTTGAGTTTTGTTCATGCATGTTCCATGTTTTCTTTGAGTTCCTCAAATATCCTCAACATTTTCTCTCTAAAGTCCTTATCAGAGAAGCTATGTAGGTGGCTGATACTCATTGAGTCTTCAAACTAGAATCTTCATACACTAAGTATGGTGGTGTTTTATGTTCTTTCCCATTGTGACTGCTGATGTGTGGTGATGCTTTTTATATGTTAAAGTGTGGATCATAAGAAATGTGCAGCCACCAAGTGAACCAGAGAAGAGATGGTGCACAACATTGGGTAAAAATGGCTCTTCTGGTTGGCAAACTTACACATGCGCAAACACACACACAAACACTTGTCCTGGTGGGTTTCTTGATCTGAAGTAAGAATGGCTCTTCTGAGGCATAATAAGTAACCTGATGCTAGTCTGTCAAACCAGTTTCTTGAGACATCTCTTTATTTCTTTATGCCAAGTTTTACTACAGAAGTTAGTTCTATACTTCAAAATGGAGATGATGAAAAAAATATATGTACCATGCATTGAAGAAAGGACTTCAGAAATATTTCATTGTTCAATGAACCCACTACACATTGTGTGTTTATTCACTAAAACAAAAATCAATTTGCTGCACCCTTTAATGGTAGTAACTGAATTCTAGCTGCTCTAAAAAAACCGAATAATATCAGTAATTCCATAGTTCCATATTTGAGATAACTAAAATCATAATTTTGGGGGGGGGTCACACCAGGCAGCACTCAGAGAATACTCCTGGCTCTATGCTCAGAAATAGCTCCTGACAGGTTCAGGGGATCATGTGAGATGCCGGCATTCAAACCACAGTCCTTCATGCAAGGCAAATGCCCTACATCCATGCTATGTCTCTGGCCCTACTAAAATCACATTTAAGAGAAAAAGTACAAGTTCTAAAGTTTTTGTTCTTCACTTGGCTGACCCAAGTTTTATCACTGGAACCATGTAGTTCTCCCCAAGCACCATAGAAATTCCTGAGCACTTCTGAGTGTTGTCTAAATACCAGAAGAAAAAAATATACTTCCATGTAATTCTCAGATATTATTAAATATAATAAAATGAGACATTTGTCATTTTTGGAAGGGTATTTTAAAACTGTTTTATTTTATGATTTTCTAGATATAAAATATGAACCACATCAATGCTGTCACTGTTTATATAATTGTGCATAATCAATAAAATTATATAAATAATTGTGACAAAAATATGTGTTACCAGTTTATAGTTTTAGTTTGACTATTGTGATTGTTAGAGATATGAATGTCTCTGGAATGTCAAAAAACTTTCTCTATCTGCCACTTCCAGTTTGTCAAATGTCGCTATGATGTCTCTCCATTAAGACAAACAAATCAGAAGAAAATTTTAATGCTGCAGTCACAGGGCCATATGTATAAAATCAAAACTTAATCCAGACACCTAGGCAGAAAAATTGTGCCGAAATATTATTAAAATATAAGTTGCATGATACGCCCAAAAAGGGGAAAGCCGCTGAACTCTGCTGGAACTCTGATGCCAGTACCTATCTCTGACTGTCTCCTGTGCTGTGCTGCATTCTCAGCCTGATTTCATCCTGTGTGTGGCTTCATCTGCGGAAGGCTAGCCTTCCCTGGAGGTGAGTTGATACGCCCAGAAAGAAAGGGTCCAGGGGCGTGTGGCCGCACACATCATTTAGCCAATGAATACAACCACAGCACATAGAAAAACCCACAATACAAGTGTGACAATGGGGAAACAATGCAGGCCAGCGCCAGACATAGAGAGTGACAATGGCAACTCTGATGACTTGAACATGACCAACCAACTAGTCAGTCTCTCAGAGAAGGACTTAAGAGTCGCAATATGGAAGATATTCAAAGAACTCAAAGAAAGTATAGAAGAGAACACTAATAAGAATCAAGAGAATATGAAGATAGAAATCAGAAAAATACAATACAAAAACCCCTTCCTTACACCTATATTCATTGCAGCTCTATTTACCATAGCAAGACTCTGGAAACAACCAAGATGCCCTTCAACAGACGAATGGCTAAAGAAACTGTGGTACATATACACAATGGAATATTATGCAGCTGTCAGGAGAGATGAAGTCATGAAATTTTCCTATACATGGATGTACATGGAATCTATTATGCTGAGTGAAATAAGTCAGAGAGAGAGAGAAAAACGCAGAATGGTCTCACTCATCTATGGGTTTTAAGAAAAATGAAAGACACCCTTGTAATAATAATTTTCAGACACAAAAGAGAAAAGAGTTGGAAGTTCCAGCTCACCTCAGGAAGCTCACCACAAAGAGTGATGAGTTTAGTTAGAGAAATAACTACATTTTGAACTGTCCTAATATTGAGAATGTACGAGGGAAATGTAGAGCCTGTTTAGGGTACAGGCAGGGGTTGGGTGGGGAGGAGGGAGATTTGGGACTTGGGTGATGGGAATGTTGCACTGGTGATGGGTGGTGTTCCTTTTATGACTGAAACCCAAACACAATTATGTATGTAATCAAGGTGTTTAAATAAAAAAAAATATGCAAAAAAAAAAAAAAAAAAAAAGAAATCAGAAAACTCCAAACTAAAATTTCAGGTCAAATAACAGGTCTGAAAAACTCAGTAGATGAATTGAAGAAAAACATGGATGAGCTTTCCCACGGGTTAACAGCAGCTGAGGATAGAATTAGTACACTGGAAGATGAGATGAATGACAACTCCATACAGCAGAAGAGACTGGGAAAAAGCCTTAAACCAAATGATCAGAAAATGGAAAAATTACTCAAAGAATAGGAAGAGATGAAAATAGAAGTCTATGATAAGATCAACAGAAACAACTTAAGAATCATTGGAGTCCCAGAGATCCAAGAAGAAAATCTCCAGGAAGAATCAATGGTCAAGAACATCATTAAAGAGAAATTACCAGAGCTAAAGAATACATGTGATCAAATCCTGCATGCCCGAAGAGTACCAACTAAAGGAGACCCCAGAAAAAACACCCCAAGACACATGCTAGTCACAATGACGAATCCCACAGATAGAGACAGAATTCTGAAAGCAGCAAGATTGAAAACAGAAATTACATTCAAGGAAATATCCTTGAGATTTACTGCAGACCTGTCACCAGAAACACTGAAGGCCAGAAAGCAGTCATGAGACACAGTGACAAAACTCAATGAAATAAATGCTTCGCCTAGAATACTGCACCCAGCAAAACTCACTTTCAGGTTTGAAGGAACAATACATGGTTTCACAGACACTATTTACCATAACAAAACTCTGTAAACAGCCAAGATACCCTTCAACAGATAAATGGCTAAAGAAACTGTGGTACATATACACAAAGAAATATTATGCAGCTGTCAAGAGAGATGAAGTCATGAAATTTTCCTATACATGAATGTAAATGGAATCTATTATGCTGAGTGAAATAAGTCAGAGAGCTAAAGAATACATGCAATCAAATACTGCATGCCTGAAGAGTACCAACTAAAAGAGAAGGAACAATACATGGTTTCAAAAGCAAACAACAGCTCAGAAACTTTACAGACTCAAAACCAGTCTTAAAAGAAAAACTGAAAGACCTACTTTAAGACAAGACTGACAAACAGACACACCAAACTTCGATATAAAGATGGCAATGAATCCTAGGACAATTCTTTCTCTCAATGTCAATGGACTAAATGCACCAGTTAAGAGACACAGAGTGGCTAAATGGATCAGAAAACTCAATCCAACCTTCTGCTGCCTACAGGAAACACACCTGAGTAGTCAGAACAAACATAGGCTCAAAAAAAAGGCTGGAGGAAAATTATACAAGCAAAAAACACCCATAGAAAAGCTGAAATAGCCATACTAATATCAGATAATGCAAACTTTATACTCAGGAAAGTTGTAAGGGACAAAGATGACATTTTGTATTAATCAAGGGATATGTACAGCAGGAAAAATCACTCTCCTAAACATATATAAACCAAATGTGGGGCCAGCAAAATATTTAATACAATTATAGACAAATCTGAAAAATAATATCAATAACAACACACTAATTGTGGGAGACCTCAACACGGCATTTTCAAGACTTGATAGGTCAACCAGACTGAAACCCAACAAGAATATACTAGACCTGAAAAGAGAAATGGAAGATATATATATATATATATATATATATATATATATATATATATATATATATATATATATATATATATATATAGGGCACTCCACCACCAGAAACGTAGATACACATTCTTCTCTATTGTACATGGACATTCTCCAGGATAGATTACATGCTGGCACATAAAACATACCTCCATAATATCAAGAGGATAGAAAATTTGCAGGCTACCTTCGCTAACCACAAGGCGCTGAAATTATGTGTGAACTACAAAGGGAAACAGAAAAAAAAACTCTAATAACTGGAAGTTAAACAGCCTAATACTGAATAATCAGTGGGTTTGAGATGAAATCAAAGAGGAAATCAAAACCTTCCTAGAAACAAATGACAATGGCAATGGAGACACAAACTATCAGAACCTATGGGACACAGCAAAAACAGTACTGAGAGGAAAATTTATAGCTTTGCAAGCACATAGGAAAGAAAAAGGGACATACCTGAAAAGCTTAATGAAGCAGCTCATAGAATTAGAAAGTGCTCAACAAAAGGAACCAAAATTAGGGAGACAGAAGGAAATAACAAAGCTGAGAGCAGAAATCAATAAAGTAGAAACCCGAAAAACAATCTGAAATATCAACAAAAGCAGAAGTTGTTTCTTTGAAAAAATAAACAAGATTGATAGACCACTGGCAAAACTAACAAAGAGAGAGAAACTTGATAAATCGTATTAGGAATGAAAGAGGAGAGATCACTACTGATATGGCAGAGATTCAAAGGGTAATCAGAAACTACTTTGAGAAACTCTATGCCCGTAAAAATGAAAACCTGGAAGAAATGGATAAATTCTTGGATACTTATAATCGTCCACTGTTGAATGAAGAGGATATAGCATATTGAAACACCCCCATCACTATTGAGGAAATTAAGATGGTAATCAAATGTCTGCCCAAAAGCAAAAGCCCAGGCCCAGACGGATTCACTAATGAATTCTTTCAAACCTTTCAAGAGGAACTACAACCAATCCTGGCAAGACTCTTTCATGAAATTGAAAAACAGGAACACTTTCAAATAGCTTTTATGAAGCCAAGATAATCTTGATATCTAAACCAGACAGAGAAGCTACAAAAAAATAAAATTACAGACAAATATCGCTGATGAACACAGATGCAAAGATCTTCCACAAAATCCTGACAAATAGGATTCAATGCCTGATTAAGAAGATCATCTGTTATGATCAAGTAGGTTTCATCCTAGGAATGTACAGCTGGTTTAACATTCGTAAATCTAGGTGATTCTGAATTTCCGAAGGTTTCCTCAGGGGCCTAGGGAGTGCATCCCCCAAAAAACTGCATTTTGAAGCTGGTGAGTGCCTGCATTCTGGGGCTGCGGGATCGCTCTGCCCTGCCCTGCCTTTGTTCACTCTGAGGACTTCAGGAAACTTCTATCTCTGTCTGCCTGAAACTGTGATTCTGATTTTCCGAAGGTTTCCTCAGGGGCCTAGGGAGCGCACCCCAAAAAAAAACTGCATTTTGAAGCTGGTGAGTGCCTGCATTCTGGGGCTGCGGGATCGCTCTGCCCTGCCCTGCCTTTGTTCACTCTGAGGACTTCAGGAAACTCCTACCTCTGTCTGCCTGAAACTGTGATTCTGAATTTCCGAAGGTTTCCTCAGGGGCCTAGGGAGCGCACCCCCAAAATACTGCATTTTGAAGCTGGTGAGCAGCTGCATTCTGGGGCTGCGGGATCGCTCTGCCCTGCCCTGCCTTTGTTCACTCTGAGGACTTTCAACTAGAGGCAGCAGAAGCGCTCAGCCGCTTCGCTTCCCTTTGCAGCCGCGAACTCTTCCTAATCAATGAACCCCACCACAACATGCAGGAAAAACCACACTACAAGCGTGACAATGGGGAAAACTCGCAGGCAAACACCATCCATAGAGAATGAAGACGAAAGCTTGGTTGATCTAATAAATTACAACCACCTGATTAACCTTTCAGATAAGGAGTTTAGAATAGAAATATGGAATATGTTTGTAGAACTCAAAAAGAGCATAGATCGATCTGAAGAGAACACAAAAACAAAAATCAGAAAACTCCAAGCTGAAATAACAGATCTGAAAAATACGGTTGCTCAACTGAAAACCACAATGGATAGCCTCACCAACAGGATATCAGCAGCTGAGGAGAGAATCGGAGTACTGGAAGATGAGATGCAGAAAAGCTCAACACAACAGAAGAAATTGGAAAAGAACCTTAAGACAAACGAACAGGCAATGGAAAATATACTCAAGGCATGCGAACAGATGAAAATAGAAGTCTTTGATAAACTCCACAGAAACAACATTAGAATCATTGGAGTCCCAGAAACCCAGGAAGGAGATCTCCAAGAAGAATCAACTGTCAAAGACATCATCAAAGAGATACTCCCAGAGTTAAAGACTACATGCAATCAAATACTGCATGCCCGAAGAATACCAGCTAAAAGAGACCCAAAGAAAAACACCCCAAGACATATCCTCGTTACAATGACAAATCCCATAGATAGGGATAGAATACTGAAAGCAGCAAGATCAAAAAGGGAAATTACATTCAAAGGAGCATCCCTAAGACTTACAGCAGACATGTCACAAGAAACTCTCAAGGCCAGAAGACAGTGGTTGGATATTGTGACAAGATTGAATGAAATGAATGCCTCCCCAAGAATACTGCACCCAGCCCGACTCACATTCAGGTTTGGAGGAAGAATACACAGCTTCACGGATAAACAACAGCTCAGAAACTTCACAGATGATAAACCAGCCTTAAAGGAAAAACTGACAGGTCTACTCTAAGACAAGAGAGACCAACAAACACAGCAAACTTATCTACAAAGATGACATTAAATCCTATGACAATCATCTCCCTCAATGTCAATGGACTAAATTCACCAATTAAAAGACACAGAGTGGCAAAATGGGTCAAAAAGATGAATCCAACCTTCTGCTGCCTACAAGAAACACATCTGAATAGTCAGAACAAACATAGACTCAAAATCAAAGGTTGGAAAAAAATTATCCAAGCAAACAACACCCTGAAAAAAGCTGGGGTGGCCATATTAATATCAGATGACACCAACTTTATACTCAGAAAAGTGGTAAGGGACAAAGATGGACACTATGTACTAATCAAGGGATATGTGCAACAGGAAGAAATCAGACTATTAAACATATATGCACCCAATGAGAGACCAGCAAATTATCTAATACAATTATTGACAGATCAGAAAGAAGAAATCAATAATAACACAATCATTGTGGGAGACTTCAACACAGCCCTATCAACACTTGATAGGTCAACCAGACTGAAACCCAACAAAAACATACTAGCCCTGAAAAGAGTTATGGAAGAAAGAGGACTAGTAGATATATACAGGACACTCCATCCCAAAAAACCTGGATACACATTCTTTTCCAATGTACATGGGTCATTCTCCAGAATAGACTACATGCTGACACATAAAACATACCTCCATAAAATCAAGAGGATAGAAATCTTGCAGGCTACCTTTGCTGACCACAAGGCTCTGAAATTAGATGTGAACTACAAAGCCACACAGAAGAAAAACTTTAACAATTGGAAATTAAACACCCTGCTACTGAACAACCAGTGGGTCCGAGATGAAATCAAAAAGGAAATCAAAACTTTCCTGGAAACAAATGACAATGAAGACACAAACTGCCAGAATCTATGGGACACAGCAAAAGCAGTCCTGAGAGGAAAATTTATAGCTCTACAAGCACTTATCAGGAAGGAAGAAGGAGCATACCTGAATAACTTAATGGCGCAGCTTAAACAATTAGAAAATGACCAACAAAAGGAACCAAAAATAGGGAGACAGAAGGAAATAATAAAGCTGAAAGCGGAACTCAATGAAGTGGAAAACCAAAAAGCAATCCGAAAGATCAACGAAAGCAGAAGCTGGTTCTTTGAAAAAATAAACAAGATTGATAGACCATTGGCAAAACTCACAAAGAAAGAGAGAGAGAGAAATCTGATAACCCGTATTAGAAATGAAAAGGGGGAGATCACAACAGAAATTGCAGAGATCCAAAGGATAATCAGAGGCTACTTTGAGAAACTTTATGCTACAAAACATGAGAACCTAGAAGAAATGGAAAAATTCTTGGACACTTATAACCTTCCACATTTAAGTAAGGAGGATGTAGCATATCTAAACACCCCCATGACTACTGAGGAAATTGAAACTGTAATCAAACATCTACCAAAAAAGAAAAGCCCAGGCCCAGATGGTTTTCCTAATAAATTTTTTCAAATCTTTCAAGAGGAGCTACTACCAATCCTAGCCAGACTCTTCCATGAAATTGAAAAAAAGGGAACTCTCCCAAACAGCTTTTATGAAGCCAACATTACCTTGATACCAAAACCAGACAGAGACGCTGCCAAAAAAGAAAATTACAGACCAATATCCCTGATGAATGCTGATGCAAAGATCTTCAACAAAATCCTGGCAAATAGGATCCAATGCATCATCAAGAAGATCATACACTACAACCAAGTAGGCTTCATCCCAGGAATGCAAGGATGGTTTAACATCCGTAAATCTATTAACATCATACACAACATCAACAACAAGAAAAATAAAAATCACATGATCATATCAATAGATGCAGAGAAAGCATTTGATAAGGTCCAACACCCATTCTTGATCAAAACTCTCAGCAAGATGGGAATGGAAGGAACCTTTCTCAATCTAGTTGAAGCCATCTACCACAAGCCAATGGCAAATATTATCCTCAATGGAGAAAAACTAAAAGTCTTTCCTCTAAATTCGGGTACAAGACAAGGCTGTCCGCTCTCACCACTCCTCTTCAACATAGTTCTGGAAGTTCTTGCTATAGCGATCAGGCAACAAAAAGATATCAAGGAAATTCAGATAGGAAAGGAAGAAGTCAAGCTCTCATTGTTTGCAGATGACATGATACTCTACTTAGAAAACCCTAAAGACTCTACCAAAAAGCTTCTAGAAACAATAGATTCATATAGCAAGGTGGCAGGCTACAAAATCAACCTACAGAAATCAATGGCCTTTTTATACACCAATAATAATAGGGAAGAGATGGAAGTCAGGAAGGCAATCCCATTCACAATAGTGCCACACAAACTCAAATATCTTGGAGTCAACTTGACCAAAGACGTGAAGGACCTATACAAAGAAAACTATAAAGCCCTGCTCCAAGAAATAAGAGAGGACACACGGAAATGGAAACACTTACCCTGCTCATGGCTTGGCAGGATTAACATAATTAAAATGGCAATACTCCCCAAAGCATTATACAGATTTAATGCGATCCCCTTAAAAATACCCATGACATTCTTCAAAGAAGTGGATCAAACACTTATGAAGTTCATCTGGAACAATAAACATCCTCGAATAGCTAAAGCACTCCTAGGAAAAAGGAAAATGGGAGGCATTACTTTCCCCAACTTTAAACTGTACTACAAAGCAATAGTTATTAAAACAGCATGGTATTGGAATAAAGACAGACCCTCAGATCAGTGGAATAGGCTTGAGTTCTCAGAGAACATTCCCCAGGCATACAATTACCTAATTTTTGACAAAGGAGCAAGAAATCCTAAGTGGAGCAGAGAAAATCTCTTCAACAAGTGGTGCTGGCAGAACTGGTTAGTGACTTGCAAAAAAGAGAACATAGACCCCCAGTTAACATCATGTACGAAGGTAAAATCCAAATGGATTAAAGACCTTGATATCAGACCAGATACCATAAGGTATATAGAACAACACGTCGGTAAAACACTCCATGACATTGATACTAAAGGTATCTTCAAAGAGGAAACTGCACTTTCCAAACAAGTGGAAGCAGAGATTAACAGATGGGAATACATTAAACTGAGAAGCTTCTGCACCTCAAAAGAAATAGTGCCCAGGATACAAGAGTCACCCACTGAGTGGGAGAAACTATTCACCCAACATCCTTCAGATAAGGGGCTAATATCCAAAATATACAGGGCACTGACAGAACTTTACAAAAAAAAAAAAAACATCTAATCCCATCAAAAAGTGGGGAGAAGAAATGAACAGACACTTTGATAAAAAAGAAATACAAATGGCCAAAAGACACATGAAAAAATGCTCCTCGTCACTAATCATCAGAGAGATGCAAATCAAAACAACGATGAGATACCACCTCACACCACAGAGATTGGTGCACATCACAACGAATGAGAACAATCAGTGCTGGCGGGGATGTGGAGAGAAAGGAACTCTTATCCACTGCTGGTGGGAATGCCGTCTAGTACAGCCTCTATGGAAAGCGATATGGAGGTTTCTTCAAAAACTGGAAATTGAGCTCCCATTCGACCCAGCTATTCCACTCCTAGGGATATACCCTAGGAGCACAAGAATACAATACAAAAACCCCTTCCTAACACCTATATTTATTGCAGCACTATTCACAATAGCCAGGCTCTGGAAACAACCAAGATGCCCTTCAACAGACGAATGGCTAAAGAAACTGTGGTACATATACACAATGGAATATTATGCAGCCGTCAGGAGAGATGAAGTCATGAAATTTTCCTATACATGGATGTACATGGAATCTATCATGCTCAGTGAAATAAGTCAGAGGGAGAGAGAGAGACGCAGAATAGTCTCACTCATCTATGGGTTTTAAGAGAAATGAAAGTCATTTTTGTAACAATCCTCAGAGACAATTAGAGGAGAGCTGGAACACCAGCTCACTTCATGAAGCTCACCACAAAGAGTGGTGAGCACAGTTATAGAAATAACTACACTGAGAACTACCATAATCAAGTGAATGAATGAGGGAACTGGAAAGCCTGTCTGGAGTACAGGTGGGGGTGGGGTGGGATGGAGGGAGATTTGGGACTTTGGTGGCGGGAATGTTGCACTGGTGAAGAGGGGTGATCTTTATATGACTGAAACCTTATCACAATCATTTATCTAATCAAGATATTCAAATAAAGAGAAAAAATTAAAAAAAACATTCGTAAATCTATCAACATAATACACAATATCAACAACAAGAAAAATAAAATTACATGATCATATCAATAGACACAGAGAAAGCATTTGATAAGGTCCAACACCCATTATTTATTAAAACACTCAGCAAGATGGGAATGGAAGTAACCTTTCTCAATATAGTTAAGGCCATCTACCACAAGCCAGCGGCAAATATTATCCTCAATGGAGAAATACTAAAAGCCTTCCCTATAAATTCTGGTACAAGACAAGGCTGTCCTCTCTCACCACTCCTATTCAACATAGCACTGGAAGTACTTGCTATAGTGACTAGGCAAGAAAAAGATATCAAGTGAATCCAGATAGGAAAGGAAGAAGTCAAGCTCTCACTGTTTACAGATGACATGATACTCTACTTAGAAAACCCTAAAGACATGATCAAAAAGCTTTTAGAAATAATAAACTCATATAGCAATGTGGCAGGTTACAAAATTTACACATAAAAATCAATGGCCTTTTTATACACCAATAATAATAGGGAAGAAACGGATATTAAGAAAACAACCCCATTCACAATAGTGCCACACAAACTCAGATATCTTGGATTCAACTTGACTAAAAATGTGAAGGATCTATACAAAGAATACCATAAAACACTGCTCCAAGAAATAAGAGAGGACACGCAGAAACAGAAGCACATGTCCTGCTCATGGATTGGCAGGAATAACATCATCAAAATGGCAATACTCCCCAAAGCATTGTACGGATTTAATTCAATCCCTCTAAATATACCCATGACATTCTTCAAAGAAGTGGATCAGGCACTTTTGAAATTCATTTGGAACAATAAACACTCTAGAATAGCTAAAGCAGTCATTGGGCAAATGTATATGGGATAAATTACTTTCTCCAACTTTAAACTTTACTACAAACCGATAGTTATCAAAACAGCATGGTATTGGAATAAAGACAGGACTTTAGATCACTAGAATAGGCTTGAATACTCAGAGAATTTTCCCCAGACATACAATCACCTAATTTTTTATTAAGGAGCAAGAAATCCTAAATGGAACAAAAAAAAACCTCTTCAACAAGTGGTATTGGCACAATTGGCTATCCAACTGGCTATCCACTTGCAAAAAACTGAACTTAGACCCCCAGATAACATCATGTACGAAGGTAAAATCCAAATGGATAAAAGACCTCGATATCAGACCCGAAACCAGAAGATATATAGAACAACACGTAGGCAAAACACACCAGGACATTGAGACTACAGGCATCTTCAAGGAGGAAAATGCACTCTCCAAGCAAGTGAAAGCAGAGATTAGCCTTCGCTGCTTCACTGAGACCTGAGAGCGGGTCGTGGGGTCCCCGCCAGAGCGGAGGTCCTGGAGGAACGATTTTCCTTTCCGGCTTTGAGCGGCTGCTCTGAGCTCCCGTGGGTGGAGGTCCCAGGTCTCAGCCAGGTTATTCAGAAGCCTGCACTGATCTCCTGAGTGGAAGAAGGAGCCCTTGGGAGGCTGCAGAGAGGTGTGTTTGGAGGTTATGGAAATCATACAGTATGCCAGGATTTGATGTTGGGTTAGCCACATGCAAGAAAATAACTTCAGGTCCACTGTTTGTGAGGCCAGGCTGGGAAAATCCACAAAACTATGCCTGCCCAGTGGGGCCCGACTGTGAAAAACTGTGAGTGCTGCCTCTGTGTGTCTGTCTACTGTCCTCTTGCGTGAACCTCTTGGGAGTGGGCCAAAAAGAGGCTCCAGCAGAGCACTTTGGCTCCACTTTGCTACGGGCCGTGCGCTCTTTCTAAGAAAAGAACACCATCGCAACAAGAAGAAAAAATCACACTAAGAACTGTGCTGGATCACAGAAGCAAGCATTTCTCTCCGGACTGTCTTCTCTGCTGTGTGCTCCGGCCTAAGATTTGATCCTGTGTGAGGCTTCATCCACGGAGGACTCCCCTCTTTAAAGTCAAGTCGGCCCATCCAGAAAGGGCGGAGCCAGAGGAGTGTGCTGCCTGCATCATATAGCCAATGAATACAACCACAACACGTAGAAAAACCCACAATACAAGTGTGACAATGAGGAAACAACGCAGGCCAGCATCAGACATAGAGAATGAAGATGACAATTCTGATGACCAGATAACAACCAACCAACTAATCAACCTCTCACAACTGGCTAGCCACTTGCAAAAAATTGAACTTAGACCCCCAGCTAACATCAGCTAACAAAGGTAAAATCCAAATGGATTAAAGACCTCGATATCAGACCCAAAACCATAAGATATATAGTACAACACATAGGCAAAACACTCCAGTACATTGAGACTACAGGCATCTTCAAGGAAAAAACTGCACTCTCCAAGCAAGTGAAAGCAGAGATTAACAGACAGGAATATATTAAGCTGAGAAGCTTCTGCACCTCAAAGGAAATAGTGCCCAGGATACAAGAGCCACCCACTGAGTGGGAGAAACTATTCACCCAATACCCATCAGATAAGGGGCTAATCTCCAAAATATACAAGGCACTGACAGAACTTTACAAGAAAAAAAAATCTAATCCCATCAAAAAATGGGGAGAAGAAATGAACAGACACTTTGACAAAGAAGAAATACAAATGGCCAAAAGACACATGAAAAAATGCTCCACATCACTAATCATCAGGGAGATGCAAATCAAAACAACAATGAGATACCACCTCACACCACAGAGAATGGCACACATCGAAAAGAATGAGAATAAACAGTGTTGGCGGGGATGTGGAGAGAAAGGAACTCTTATCCACTGCTGGTGGGAATGCCGTCTAGTTCAACCTTTATGGAAAGCGATATGGAGATTCCTCCAAAAACTGGAAATCAAGCTCCCATACGATCCAGCTAGGATCGTAGGAAAAAACCCTAGGAACACAAAAATACAATACAAAAACCCCTTCCTTACACCTATATTCATTGCAGCACTATTTACCATAGCAAGACTCTGGAAACAACCAAGATGCCCTTCAACAGACGACTGGCTAAAGAAACTGTGGTACATATACACAATGGAATATTATGCAGCTGTCAGGAGAGATGAAGTCATGAAAATTTCCTATACATGGATGTACACGGAATCTATTATGCTGAGTGAAATAAGTCAGAGAGAGAGAGAGAAAAACGCAGAATGGTCTCACTCATCTATGGGTTTTAAGAAAAATGAAAGACATTCTTGCAATAATAATTTTCAGAAACAAAAGAGAGGAGGGCTGAAAGTTATAGCTCACCTCATGAAGCTCACCACAAACAGGGATGAGTTTAGTTAGAGAAATAACTACATTGTGAACTATCCTAACAATGAGAATGTACGAGGGAACTAGAAAGCCTGTCTAGAGTACAAGTGGGGGTTGGGTGGGGAGGAGGGAGATTTGGGACAGTGGAGATGGGAATGTTGCACTGGCGATGGGTGGTGTTCTTTACATGGCTGAAACCTAGACACAATCGTGAATGTAAAAAGTTGTTTCAATAGGGGCCGGAGAGATAGCATGGAGGTAAGGCGTTTGCCTTTCATGCAGGAGGTCATCAGTTCGAATCCCGGCGTCCCATATGGTCCCCTGTGCCTGCCAGGAGCAATTTCTGAGCCTGGAGCCAGGAATAACCCCTGAGCACTGCCGGGTGTGACCCAAAAACCACAAAAAAAAAAAAAAAGTTGTTTCAATAAAGTATATATATAAAAGAATATTCTACCCATAAAAATATAAGTTCCAATTCTTGAAAGGCAATAACTGGAGTATGATGCCAAATTTAAATACACAGTATTCCAAACAACAGAAAATTTATAAAAATCTATCAAAATGATACTTTTAAAGCTCAAATAATTCCTAGGAAAAACAGGCAGAACTCCAAGATAAAGAAGAAATATGAAACAATAAGATATCTTTACCCATAAATTATTAAAAATTCCAATCAAGATATGAATTGTGCTTCAGCATTAGAGAAGTTGTTTTGTACGTGTAAGACCCTGGACTCCATCTTTTAGTTGAAGATTGGAAGAAAAGGCTTTCAGAGACAATGATTATTTTAAGTATTTTAAAAGAAATTAAACATGACTTGGAAAATAAATGAGTAGATATTCTTTCTCTATGTCTGATGCTGGCCTGCGTTGTTTCCCCATTGTCACACTTGTATTGTGGGTTTTTCTACGTGTTGTGGTGATATTCATTGTCTATATGATGTAGGCAGCACACTCCTCTGGCTCCTCCCTTTCTGGATGGGCTGACTTGCCTCTAAGGGAGGGGAGTCCTCCGTGGATGAAGCCTCACACTGGGTCAAATCTTAGGCCTGAGCATGCAACAGAGAAGACAGTCCAGAGAGAAATGTGTGCTTCTGTGATATAGCGCCGTTCTTAGTGTGATTTTTCCTTCTTGTTGCAATGGAGTTCTTTCCTTAGAAAGAGTGCACGGCCGCGTAGCGAAGCGGAGCGGCCGTGCTCCTCTGAGCCTCTTTTTGCCCCACTCGCAAGAGTTTCACGCAAGAGGACAGTAGACAGACATAGACAGGTCACACTCACAGTCTTTCACAGTTGAGCCCCACTGGGCCGGTGTACTTTCGCGGATTTTCCCCGCCTGGTGTCACACACAGGGAGCCGGGTTTTGCAAAGCTTAGCCGGTTTTTATGCTCTCATGAGTAGATATTCTTGATAGACAACATATTGATCTAGTTTTTTGTGTGTCTAGAGTATAGAAAATGGTCAATATTTTAATGACAGTTCTACCTTCTTTCCCATTCAAAGTTCATTCAGTGTTTTCCAAGTACATCGTCTGAATTCACGATCCTTCCAAAGTACTTTCCTCATTGCTCCCTTCACATCCTTGTTCCACAGAGTATAGATCAGGGGATTCATCATGGAAGTAACAATACCATAAAAGAGAGCCATGTACTTGCCCTGGCCCTGAGAGTAGTTGTTGCTGGGCTGGAGATAAACATAAATGCCTGTGCCATAGAATAGAGACACCACAATGAGGTAGGAGCCACATGTCCCAAAGGCTTTTCTCTGCTTGGCTGCTGACTTGATTCTCAAGATGGCCTTCACGATGCAACCATAGGAGAACAGGATAAATGAAACAGGTCCAAGAAGAATAATGACACTGGCAAAAAAAAAAAAAAACAAAAAAAAAAACAAAAACATCTGAGACTCAAAACTACTGATGTCAACACAGGCAAGCTTGAGCAATGCAGGAATCTCACAACAAAAATGGTCTAATTCATTTCTCCCACAAAGTGGTAAAAGGAAGATGAGCACAGTCTCCACTAAGGAGATGAAAAGACCAAAGATCCAGGAGAATGAAGCTATTAGGGAGCAGAGACGGGGGTGCATGATGACCATGTAGTGGAGGGGCCTGCACACAGCAGCATAGCGGTCAAATGCCATGACTCCGAGGAGACACTCTGTGCAGCCCAACCCTAGAGACACAAACAACTGAGCCACACAGCCAGCAAAGGAGATGGACTTGTCAGCTCCACTGAGATTTACCAGGAACTATGGGACAGTGCTGGTGGTATAGCACAAATCCAGAAGACTTAGGTTGGAGAGGAAAAAGTACATTGGGGTGTGGAGTTTGGGATCCAGGTAGGACAGAGCAATGATGGTGGTGGTGCCCAGCAAAGTGAAGACATAGATCATTATCAGTAGCACAAAGAGGACTATTTCAAGTTGGGTCCTGTCTGAAAACCCCAGTAGGATGAACCCAGTGAAGGAACTTTCATTTTTCTGTTCCATCATGGGTTAATATATGTCTCCTGTTAACACAAATGATTTAACACTTATTGTATTGCTATAGCTTTTCATATGACTCAGTGGTAGAACACATATCTAGAATGGACATTTGAATATTTGGATATTGAATAATTGGACATTTGAATGGGTCACACATGTCCCTGCTCAACCAAAATTAGTGTGATTCGTACAACTAACAAATGGGGTTCTTCGTTTAAGTGAGTGGGCATAGTTTATCATGTCCAAAGTTTAAGTCTGTGTTTATAGATGACTATTCGAACAAAAAGTATACTCACTGTCATTGATGTATCCTACATAGTATGAATTGACAATCTCACAAATGATTATTATTACTGATAGTCAAATAAGAAAAATTGTGAAGTAAACACATGATTTTGTATTAAATGTAGGCGTAAAGTATCTATATAAGATTACATATTATAGGATTTAAAGACTCATAAGCATATCGACATTTTCAGAAAAAAAATGGAATAGGGAAAACCAAAAACAGAATTGGAAAAATTAAGAGATAGTTTGAGAGAGGTTTTTCATGTAAATATCTCATCATTTTACTAGGCTATTAGACATCTCGCTAATAATAGAAGATAATAAAGTATAGATAAAATATTTTACCTTTTCTTATTCAATATCAGACAAAAAAGCAACAGATGGTATGTGGAATCCATACAAAATAATGTACAAGTGATGTAGCACTAACAGGAGACACATATATTAAAGAGGGAACTGAGATATTTCAGAGAGTTCTGGTTTGGAGACAGAAGTATACAGTCTTCTGCATATGTTTAAGTCAAAAGAATGTAACTAAATAAAAAAAGGAGGGCCTTGCACAGAGCTCAGAATGAAGTCCCTCCTGAAAAAGAGCTTAATAGCTGCAATCTGATAATGCTGATATATAATTTTGGATTGATAAAAAATTGGGCAAATAAAAGGCTATTAAAATAGAATAAAATACGTGCCTAATATTATAAACATGTTTCCTAAAATACAATAATGTTAACAGTATTTTCAAAATTAGGCACTATTTTTTGCTTACAGAAGCTCTAGGGAAATATGGGATTTTGAGGATGGAACTTGGTCAATCTGTTGTAACTGTCTCTCTGGCCCTACACTGAAGAATATTTTACACAATAGAAAACACTGCTAGCTCAAAGATTACTTCATTAATGTTGTCTATGTTAATTTACTGCACCACACTTTGTTACTCTAAGTATATTTTTTTACCATGCAGCAAGACAATTTTCCTCTAGAAAGATTCAGATGGCAAAGATGAAGCTCACAAGACTGTTCCTTTATTATCTAGCAAACATTCAACTTAGCTGGGTTACTGGTTCTTCCTACTCTGCATTTATTCTCCTGAAACTATTTGACTCATACCAGGAAGTAATATTGAAAGAGAAGGAACACGGGGCCGGCGAGGTGGCGCTAGAGGTAAGGTGTCTGCCTTGCAAGCGCTAGCCAAGGAAGACCGCGGTTTTATCCCCCGGCATCCCATAGGGTCCCCCAAGCCAGGGGCAATTTCTGAGTGCTTAGCCAGGAGTAACCCCTGAGCATCAAACGGTGTGGGCCGAAAAAGAGAGAGAGAGAGAGAGAGAGAGAGAGAGAGAGAGAGAGAGAGAGAGAGAGAGAGAGAGAGAGAGAGAGAGAAGGAACAGTTCTTTTTTATTTTGTTTTGTTTTCTGGGGAGGGGAGTAACACCCAGCTGTGCTGAGAGTTTATTCTGGGCTTTGAACTCAGAGTCATGCTCAGGGAACCACATCAGGTATCTTGGATTGATCCAAGTGGACCCATAAAAGGCCACCACCTTACTCACTGTTTAATAGGTTTGGACCAGCAGTCTCACTACAGTTAAATAATTATGATTAGTTGACAATCATCAGCTATGTTTAAATAAGTATCAAGTGAATAAATGCTGTAGGAAAGAGAGGTCATTACTAGAGCTAAACAAATAATGATAACTAGGAATATTAACACGTTCAACACATGAAAAGGAAGAGAAGATGTTTTCTCTATAATAATAATAATAATATATTGCATCATTATTAAAATTATGCATAAATTATTCCTTTAGATACAAATATAAAAGTTTGAAAGGATAAAAGTGTAAATATGTAGAAAATTTGGTAAAATAAAAATAGATAGTACAAAAATAAAGATGACACTCATAACATTTTCTAGCCATAGAAGAAAATAATAGAAACTCATATCTCATGAGAATACAAGTTTACAAAAATATTTTAAAAATTCAAGTGAAAGATAATTTATCAAATAAAAAGACTAATGATATATCATGATAGAAGAATAGTTTTATCTGACACATTAAAATGTGCAATAATGATACAATAATCTAAATTTTTATAGAAAGCAAAAACAGGTAAAACTAGAGAAAATAACCTAAATAATAAAAGTTAAATAACCTATTATCTGCGATTAAGATAAAGTAGGCAAATTTATTTAACATGAACCTTTACTGGACCATTTATGAATGAAATCCTAGGAAAATTCTAGCAAAATTTCCAAATATAGCATTCAGTGCTATAATATATAGTTACTGTTTTAATATGTTTCTATTTATAAGACCAATGTGAACGCAGATATATTAGAATATCTCTTATGTAAGTCAAGGATCAATAAATGCAGAAAAATATAATCTATCACTACATCATAAATTAAAGTCCAAAGAAATGGGTAGTATCTTAGATCCCGTTTTATGAAATAAGAGAATGAAGAAAGACCTCAAGGCATGTTGTTTACTGAAGAAGTCTGCTCAAGATAAAGGTGGTGATAAAAGCCAAATAGGGCACTTTGGGTAAAAAGAAAAAATACATATGATCACAAAAGGGAAACAGCATGAGACTAACCTCATAAAGACCAGGAAGAACATTCTCTATCTGGACTCTCAGTGATGGCAGAAATCATGTATCTTCACTTCCAATATCATAGCTGTTATTCATATTCAATATATAATAGTGCGATACATCATATTCACAATAGCTTATGCTACCTGAGTATTTGCATTAAAAAACAAAGAACAGAAGTCTACTGTTACATCATTTAATTAATTTTTTCTTTTTGAACCCCCCTTTTAATTTTAATTCCTTTAAATTTAAGAAAGTAAAAAAGTGGGGCCGGGCAGTGGCGCTACAGGTAAGGTGCCTGCCTTGCCTGTGCTGACCTTGGACGGACCGCAGTTTGATCCCCCGGTGTCCCATATGGTCCCCCAAGCCAGGAGCAACCTCTGAGCACATAGCCAGGAGTAGTTCCTGAGCGTTTTTAGTTAGTTAGTGGTGTAAAAAATTAGTTAAAAAGGGGGAGTAATACAGCTTAGCCTATTTAAAGATCATAAAAAATAACTGCCTGCATCTAACTTTAATCTAAATCATGTTCTTGCCAATTTAATATGCTTTATTGTTTTCCATAGTTAATGTTTCCATTGGTATAATGTTCTACTGTGTGTTTTTATGTATTAAGCCTGTTTTTGAAAAGGTATGGTCTGTATGTATGCTTTTGTGCTTATGTGTAGGGAAGGTTAATAGGAACAGAAAGTTCCCCCAAAATAGTTTAAAAGTATAGGAACATGAAAGTTCCGGGATAGTGCTTGGTAAAAAGCATTAAGAGAATTTTAAGTTACAAATGTATGGTGTATTTTGCAGAAATGTTATTTTTAAAATAGGCTTATATATTGATTTTACACTTTAAATATTGTTGCTATGGAAATATTACCCACCTTTGGCTATAGGTGAAAGCCACATAACTTATGCCTTTTGTCTTTATGTAAAAAAGGGGGGGCAGATGTGGCCCTATCCCCCCATTCTAACTGGGTAACTTGATCTTACCTGCAAGACCCCGCCCATTCCTGGGAGGAGTCTTGAAAAGGTGAGATAAGGCTTTGACCAGAGAGGATTAAGGTCTTTTTGGTCTTTTGCCAAGATGGAGGTTGGAGGTGACATGGATGAATGAAGTAAGATGCAGGGCTAGCTAAGAATGGCATGCGTAAATGGTTAGCAGCCACATCTGTTGGCTAGGGCTGAATAAAGATGTTATCTCTCTGGAAGCCTGCCTGTGAGTGAGTTCAATACCCATCATTTTCCTGGAGCTAGACTCGCCAATTAATGGGGGATGGAGCCACGTGGCCGGGGCCTAAGGACAAAGGCCTCCATCCACCATCCAAGGCCATCCTAAGGGCTGTAACTCTACAACACTGACAGAACTTAACAAGAAAAACACATCTAACCCCATCAAAAAATGGGGAGAAGAAATGAACAATTTATCAAAAAAGAAATGCAAATGGCCAAAAGGCATATGAAAAAAATGCTCCACATCACTAATCATCAGGAGATGCAAATCAAAACAACAATGAGGTACCATCTCACACCACAGAACAAGAACAACCAGTGCTGATGGGAATGTGGAGAGAAAGGAATTCTCATTCACTGCTGGTGGAAATGTCATCTAGTCCAGCCCTTATGGAGAACAATGTAGAGATTTCTCAAAAAACTGGAAATTGAGCTCCCATATGATCTATTTATATCACTCCTAGGGATATACCCTAGGAACACAAAAATAGAATTCAAAAATTCCTTCTTTACACCTATATTCATTGCAGCGCTATTTACAATAGCCAAACTCTGGAAACAACCAAGATTCCCTTCAACAAATGAATGACTAAAGAAAATGCTACATATACACAATAGAATATTATGCAGCCATCAGGAGACATGAAGTCATGACATTTTCCTATACACGGATGTACATGAAATCTATTATGTTGAGTGAAATAAGTCAGATAGACACAGAGTATGGGTTTTAAGAGAAATAAAAGATTAAAATAATTCCCAGAGATGAGGGCCAGAAGGACCATCTCAAGATATGAAGTTCACCACAAAGAGTGGTGAGTACAGTTAGAAAATTAACTACACTGAGAACTATCATAAAGTCAGTAAGTGAAGGATGTCTCGAATACAGGCAGAGTTGGAGGAGAGGAGTGATGGGGAGGAGTTGTGGGCATTGGTGATGGGTAGGCTGCACTGGTGAAAGGGGTGTTCTTTTTATGGCTGAAACCCAATTACAATCATTTTTGTAATTACGGTGTTTAAATATATTATTATTATTATTATTAAAATAAAAAATAATTCTGTGCTTGGGTTTGAACCCAGGGCTCCTGTCATGTGGATCATTCCAGGTTCAACCTCAAGAGTCATTTAAAAAGAAAAAATATGGCTGTCAATGTTAAAGTAAACAATTATCTATTTCACACTACTGTTCCTCTAGTTATGTATTAAAATTGCAACCCCCACAAAAAAAAAAAAACACTACCAGCGATATTACAATGGAAGGTACCATTGTTGTTGGCAGGACTCAGTGATTCCATGTACTCTGTTATACAAAATTATTACTAAGTTTTATCACTGTCATAAAAAGAGACCTAATTTATGAATGGATTGATTGAGATTCATTGCAGGAAACCGTTTCCTTGTATTTTCAGAAAATAAGCAAATCATTCTGTGAAAAAAATTTAAACTTAGCCAACATTTATTTATGTAGAAGTCATGATCAAATAATACAAGATTAATATTTAATGCAGCATTTTAATGGTTCATACTCTTAGTTGTGCCTTACAATACGAAAATAATGTCCTCTTGCAAGTAGAAATAAAATAATAAAAAGAAATAAAATAATAATCCCCAAAGATAAAAATATATAAAAATAAAGATAATGCCGTTTAAAAGAATAAATATAATAACAATTATTATAGTCTAGTCTGTTCGAAACTGAAATAAATCCATGAGCTTACATTTTTTTTATTTTAATTTTACAAGTAGACCACAAAAAAGGGAATGCCATTGACAGTGGAATTTGGGGGTGATGTATAAAGATACACATCTTAAAGACTCTGGCATGCAGAACCCTTCCTTTAAAGTGTCTTTCTCACACAGTCATCAAACCATAGACTTTCCCAAAAACTTTCCTCATTGCTCCCTTCACATCCTTGTTCCGCAGGGTATAGATCAGGGGATTCATCATGGGGGTAACAACACCATAAAAGAGAGTAGTGAACTTGCCCTGGTCCTGTGAATAGTTGTTACTGGGCTGGAGATAAGCATAGATGGCTGTGCCATAGAACAGAGACACCACAATGAAGTGGGAGCCACATGTCCCAAAGGCTTTTCGCTTCCCTGCTGCAGACTTGATTCTCAAGATGGCCCTCACGATCCGACCATAGGAGAACAGGACTAATGAAACAGGTATAACAAGAACAACAGCACTGGCAAAAAAAATCTCAGACTCCGTACTACTGGTGTCAACACAGGCAAGCTTGATAATTGCAGGGAGCTCACAAAGGAAATGGTCTAATTTGTTTCTTCCACACCGTGGCAAAAGGAAGATGATCACAGTCAGCACTAAGGAGATGGAAAGACCAGAGATCCAGGAAAACGAAGCCATCAGGAAGCAGAGATGGGGGTGCATGATGACAGTGTAGTGGAGAGGCCTGCACACAGCAGCATAGCGGTCAAATGCCATGACTCCTAAGAGCATGCATTCTGTGCCTCCCAAGCCTGAAAAGATGTACATTTGAAACACACAGCCAGCAAAGGAGATAGATTTGTCTGCACCATTGACATTAACCAGGAACTGAGGAACTGAGCTGGTGGTATAACACATGTCCAGAAAGCTTAGATTGGAGAGGAAAAAATACATTGGAGTGTGGAGATTGGGATCCAGGTAGGACAGTGCAATGATGGTGGTGTTGCCCAGCAAAGTGAACATATAGAGGATTAACAGTACTATAAAGAGGATTCGTTCCAGTTGGGGCCTGTCCGAGAACCCCAGTAGGATAAACCCAGTGAAGGAACTTCCATTCTTCTGTTCCATCATTTGTCACTTTGTGTCTCCTGTCAAGATAAAGTATTTGACAATTTTTTCTATGTTTATTTTTTATAATATCTTTATTTAAACATCGTGGTTACAAACATGAGTGTAGTTTGGTTTCAATCACGAAAAGAATCTTCAGGACTGAGAATGTAGCCTCAGGAACAAAGCATATAACCAGCATATGCAATGCCCTGGGTTTCGATTTCTGGCACACATTGCCAACCATTACCAGTTTAACCCCCTAAATGAAAACAAGAAGAGATAATCTCCAATAAAAGTGAGGAGGGTCATCTATCATGAAAAAAAAAAGTTTTGGCCCTGGGACAATAGTACAGTGGACAGGGCAGTCACCATGCATGTGGATGACTCAGATTTGATTCACAGAACCCTATGGTCCCCCAAGCCCAACAGCATCTCATAGGGTTTCCCAACGCCCCCAAAGATCCTTTAATGCAGAGCCAAGAATAAAATCAGAGCACATCCAGAGCACGGTGTGGACCATCTCTATTTAACTATCTATATGAATTAGTGAGAAGTTAGTATAAGTGGCATATTATATCAATTTAGTTCTGCTTTATCCAAGAAGTATAATCATTGGCATTTCATATAAAATTTAAACAGTAGAATTTTTTTTATAAAATACATTACATGGAATACCTTTTAGATTGAGGAAATAGAATGTAATCTCCATATGTCTATTTTAAAGACAATAAAAATGATAAGAAAATGCAAAGCAATTTCTGAAAAAAAATAAGAAACAGAGATAAGGGAGATTTGAATATTTTTCTTACAATTCTCACAAGCAAATAAAAAGGTAGAATTTATTTTAAAATAAAATAAACATTTTAAATATTCATTTAAAACTCACAAATTCATAACCTAGAGTATACTCACACAGGAGTTAAATTCCATTACAGAATATCCCTGGAAATATTTTGCACCTGTAAGAAAATATTAAATCATGCATGGAGTTTACTGCAAAGTATATCAAACTGGAGGGTGTCATGTTAAGCAAAATAATGCAAAGAGAGAAAAACAAATAGCCAGCTGATCTCACTCATTTGTAAAACATAGACAAAGCATGTGGACTGACAGTACTGAACCACGACAAACTCTTGGACTGAGCAGACTCAGTCACTGGGGTAGAGAAGAACACAAGAAGTGGCTTAGAAACATTGATGGAGGATGTGGGCACTTTGATGAGGATCTAAGTAATATTATATCTTGAATTTTCTCTTAAAGCCATAAATTTCAACAGTATTTTAACTATCCAACCGCTGATAATAATTTTTTTTTTGTTTATTTGAGCCATTTGATGCTAAGAGGTTACTCCTGGCTATGAGCTCAGAAATCAGCTCTGGCTTGTGGAGACCATATGGGACACTGGGGGATTGAACCATGGTAAGTCCTAGGCTAGCTCTTGCAAGGCAGATACCTTACCTCTAGTGCCACCTCTCTGGCCCCTGCTAATAATACACTTTAACATATATGTCTATAACTAATAATGTCATATGCATAACTTTAACATTTTCCTCTTTGCTCCATCTAGTCCACTATGTTTTTACTGCTTCCCAGATATTCTTATAGTATTTGTAAGTAAATGACTTAGTTGTAAATGTAAATACTATAAGTTCTTATAATATTTGTAAGTAAATTTGTAAATATTCAAACAGAACCTGAAAATATTTCCATAGTTAATAATTACAGTCACCATTGCCCACAAGATGCCTGAATCTACCATAGAAATTTAGGGAAAACTCTTAATATTCATGAACTTTACAGAGTTGTTTTAAAAAATAACTCCAGGGGCAGGAGAGATAGCATGGAGGTAAGACATTTACCTTTCATGCAGAAGGTCATTGGTTCGAATCCCGGTGTCGCATATGGTCCCCTGAGCCTTCCAGGAGTGATTTCTGAGCTTGGAGCCAAGAGTAACCCCTGAGCATTGCCAGGTGTGACCCAAGAAAACCAAAAACAAACAAAAAAATAACTCCAATATCCAGTAACTAACACTTACTTTTTTTTCTGATTTTCTTTTCATGGAGACTTATAGCAGGTTACTAATAGGAATTTTTGATAAAGGTGAGATTAGAGCCTAGGAAAATGTTATCAATGTAACTATGTCTTGATTTATCCATATGTGTGATCTAGGTTGAAAAATTGGTTATCCAATATACTTCAAGGGTGGAGAAACCCTGTATCTCTTAGGCCGAGGGAATTCCTTTTCGAATGACCCCATTATTTATTGTGCCTGTGCAGGAGAAAAGAAAAAAGAAAAAAAGGCAAAAAGCATAAAACAATTTCTTTTTTAGTTATTTATCTAGTTTTTGTCGATTTCTTTGTTTTGGTGTGGTTATTGAAGTTGTTGTCTCCATTTATATTTGTTTTTCTTTCTTCTTTTCTTTTCTTCTTTTGTGTGCTCTGCCATATTTTTTACCTCAAGATCATAGCCTTTATGTGGTGTTTATCTTTATTGTTGGAGTGCTCACTGGATATTTTACTTGACACTTCTTTTTGTACTGTTGTGGTGTTTCACCCTTCTTTTCCCCTTCGTCTCTCAAACCTAGGATGAGTCTCCAGAAGGACTCAGCCCATTTTTGGCATATTTGATTTTTTTTTTTACGCAGTTTAGTACCTTTCTCTTCTTCAAACAAAACCACATAACTTGAACTATCTAGTCCTGCCTCCCAATTAGAGTGGGAAATAATGGAGGTACCAAGACCAAACAAGTGTAGAACCTCTAAGTAGTAAGCTAGGCACAGAGGGGACCACTTATACTAGCAGTCCCGGGGATGAGGGAGGAGGATATGGGAGGTAGTACGGGAGCTAAGGTGGAGGGAGGACAATTCGGTGATGGGAACTCCCCTGTTTTTATGTTAATATGAACCTAAAATATTATCATCAATGATATGTAAGTCACTATGATTAAAATAAATATATTAAAAAAGAAAGATTGGTCATCACTTTGCTCTAATGATTCAGCAGATAAATGTACATAGATAAAAAAAGATACACTATCAAATCAATGGCAACTCAAAGATATATAAGTAAAAGTTAAAGGAAACATGAAGAAATGAATATCTGTAAGATATTTTATCTGTATAAAATATCATTAAAAAAAGACATCCCCCAATATTAGTGAATTTCCTATATGTCTCTTTCTGGGAATTCTGTATAAGAGTTGTTATACAGTCTAGTATTCTCATAGTGTTATGAGTGAAGTAATTTTTAATTATTCAAAGGATAATTAAAATATGAATCAGGTCTGGGTATAGCTCATTGGTATGTAAAAATTGTGTAATATTTACAAACCTGAATGTTAAAAAGCTCTAAATATAAAAAGTTAAGGTGAAATAAGCAATTAGTGGTAAGAGCATATTTAGAAAGTTTTCAGTTACTGACATGTTCTTCTCAAATAATTTAGTTACAAGGGAAATAAACCACCAAAATCAATAATTTGTTGTATATACATACATAATAGAAGGTAGTACAACATATCAGTTCAACAGATATAACTATAATGAAATTCACAATTGTATAAAGACAAAAAAATTGTCTATCTAGCCAGAATAACAAATACTGTTTATTGTATATTCCATGAATCTTAAGGAGCAGTGACTCCCTACAAAGATTTCAGAATCCTCATAACCATGAGGTGCCCTTTCACCTGCAAGCTACATTCTAAGAAAAGGTGTATCTGTGACCCTAACATATAATATCCACATGACAGTGTTTGTAGGGTACATAATTCAGAGAACATGAACTAGTTGCTAAAATCATTGACCAGGGTGTGCATGGATGATAGAATGGAACTTAATCTACATTACACTTCACAGCAATGTCACCCCATATCAGTATGTCTTTTGCCTAACCCACCAGGCTCTCAGACATTCATATCACCATTTCTCTTCCTTTTTCTCTTAGAATTAACATTTTCACTCAGATGAAGATAAATCATTTTTTGTTTACTAATACATTCAAATCATAAATGGATTGATACACTATCCTGAGAATAGAACTTCCTCATTGTAAATTTTGCCCTAACATTTTAAAGACCCCATAGATGTTTTAAGTAGTTCTGCACCTCTTTATGAGGAGAAACAAACATTTAAAAACTACATCAATTGGGCCAGAGCAATAGCACAGTGGTAGTGCATTTGCCTTGCACACACAACCGAACCAGGACAAATCTGAATTGATCCACGGTATTCCATATGGTCCCCAAAGCCTCCAGGAATGATTTCTGAGTGCGAATCCAGGAGTAACTCCCAAGAGCCCCCGGATATGGCCCCAGAAAAACAAAACAAAACTACATCTAATAAGATTTAGATGGGCTAAAGGGACTTTGGGGAAGGAACTCGACAATGATGAGTTTGTGGGGTAGATTCTGACACATGATCAGAAAACAGTATAACAGCACTGTGAGCTCAGACAGTGATTTCAATGCCATAACAATCTCAATAAAAAAATTGAATGGTTTAAATGTTAAAAATTTACAGATACTAATAATAAAATTCAAGGCAGAATAAATATTAGCACAAATAAATATTTGTGTCCAAAATCACAGAGAATAAGAAATTGGAGAAAGAATAGAAAAATATGGTCTAATACTTGGATATTTAATTTTAAAACATACTGTTGTTCTATCTAAGCATATTTTATAATATGTAAATAGGTTATATTTAATTCATTTCCAAATTCTTATAGAGATGTTTAATAAATATAGAGGATAAAATCTCTCAGAACAATAGCTAACTTCTAAGAGGAATAATCTTATTTAGCTCTGAAACTTGAAGGATATCTGTTATTTGTTAAATTTGCTAGTAGACATATGCAAACTATTGTGGGCATTGACTTAAACACAGGCCTTACTAAAAATAAAACTAAATGATTTCTAATTTCTTATGTCTATTTCTAAATTATCATTGAGACTGAGTCCCATACCATTCACTCATATATGTTCACCTTTTCTATAAATCATAAACCCTTTTCCTACCTCGTTTCCAAATATATATCCTTCATGTAGAGTAACGCAGTTTAGATATGTAAAATCAGGTATCAGGCTATACAGAGTGGAAAGATTAATTATACCAGCACTGGGTAATCCAGAAACTTTCTTAAGCGGCCACCTTCTCTGGCACACTTCCCATATCTTCACATGGTTCTAGAGATCTGCATTCTGCTTTCAGGTGGACTGAGATGTAAAAGACTGTGTCAAGCTATCAGTAAAATTGCTCCAAACAATGTCTGTATGACAGAGACATCCTTATGGGCAGCCAGAAAAGGTGATATGAAACTGCACCAGGAATGGGCTACTCAGGACAAGAACCAAGCCTATTTACCAATGGGAAGGCTTGAGGGATTTATCTCCTGTACTGTTAATTAACTGAGGTTACCCAATTGTCCAGAGATAATCCTCAGGGGCAGTGACTATCAAAGAGATGCCAGAAGATAACTAATCAATCTCCCTCTTCTACAATTTTGTATATTTCACAAAATATAGATAACTCCCTAAACATGCCATAAGTCTCAACTCTGAAAAATTTCATTGTCTTCTTTAAAGATTCAATTTTTTCTCACAGTTAAAAAAATAGTCTAAATAATACTGTAAATATATAATAATAATAATTATAAACTACTCCTTAAATTTAACCATAAATGAATTTTTCACCTACTTTAACCAGATCCAACTTATAATGAATCACGTCACTGATTAATTTCCAGTCTTTTGGGGTCCAGGAGGGTAGTTCAAATGGTAGGGGTACATGCTTTGTATGTGAACAGCCCATAATTGATCCCTGTCACAGACTTGTCATGGTCCCCCCAGGCACCACCTTGAATGACCCCTGAACAGGGAGCCAAGAGCAGTCCCAGAGTATTTCCCAAGTAGCCTGTGAACACAACTTGATATAGTCCCAAAACAAAATAAAAACACAAAAAATTTCCATTCTCTCACAAGCCATCTTCCCATATGTCCTCAAATACTAGATCTCTTTAGAACTTTCAGTCAGTAAAACTGTCATACTAAAAATTATTAGAATTCTATTACCTTTGTGCTAGCTATATCCTACCATAAAATTTATTAAAATAATAATTATAAATCATTATTAATTCTAGGAGATCAATATTGCTCAGTATGCAGAATGAGTCGTGAATTAGAGACCTGATAATAACTAGTAAAAATAATAATAACAGCAGCAATAGCAACAACAACAAGAAGGTCTTGTGGGAGGGGCAAAGAAGAATACAACAGAAACAATACTTGCCTTGCATGTGGCCAACCCAGGTTTGATCCTGGACATCCTGAGTCCTCCAAGCGTAATTCCTGTGTGAGGCAAGAAATAACCCCTCAGGATTTGTGATTGTGATCTAAAAACAACCATGCGCCCAAAATAGATAATAATATAATAAAATTGAAGTCTTATAACAGTAAAGCAAATTCTCTGAGTTGCATCCCTAGACCCCATTGTTTTTGGCTCTGCCTGACGTGATTATTGGGAATAGAATTCTAAGTTGAAAGTTCCTTTCTTTCAGCATTTCAAAAATGTGCTACAATTGGGTATGAATCAATGTGTCCTTCTCACCCAGAGTCAGACACAGGAGGACTATCACATCTGCCTCACCACTTACAGCAACACCAAGTTGGAACCCCCTGCCTTACACTGAGCAAATGTGTTAACCCGATAAATGTTCTTCTTCCAATCACACAAAGAAGTTTTACAAAAGAGTGATCAATAGAAACTTAGAGCTCCAAAGAAGAAAAGTCTCAAGTACGTAACTTTACATATAGGGGGCCAAAGCAATAAGACAACAAATATGACACGTGCCTTATATGTTGTCAACCCTGGTTTGATTCCCAATATCCCATATGGTCCCCCTGAGCACTAGCAGAGATAATACCTGAGCATAGAACAAGGAATAACCAATAAGTGTCTCTAAGCGTGGGATGAGGGAATGGTGACACCCATAAAAGAGACATTTATTTGTCTATCCCATATAGTTTTGAAAGGTCCGGAAGTCCTAATTTAGTTACCCGGCGCAGAGAAATGAAGAGGCTTATGAGTTCCAGCAGATGCTTTGAAAAGTGCTTTAATACTGACCATTATGAATGGCCAGGGTCTATGGATTCCCAGCAGAACCAAAGACCACATGTTTCCCTGATCACCCCCTTATATAGGATGGGAAGTGGGAGAGGAAGGAGAGTCCTTGAGGGCTGGACTTCCGCCAGGACAACACCAATGATTCGTGAGGTGGGGGTAGAGGTGGGGCCGAGGCAGTGACGACTTCCTTAAGGGGCGGAACACCCGCCAAGGTTGGGGGGGGGGGCTGATTTCCCTTTTCAATCCCCACTTCTTGTACTGGAGGCTTCTAATCCTAGAAGCCAATGTGATTTGGGGCCTTTACTTTCTGATATTACTGGTCATAATTATTTGCATGAGCTAACCCTGCATGGGCCAATGGCTACCAGAAGTAAAAAGGCTTAGGAGGGGCCCCAGTAGGGGTATTAGATAGGGGAGAATTCCATTTCATAAAGACCATAAGGGACCATTTAATAGCTTTTTATCTTGGCCAGCTACTCTTGATGGTGCTTGATTCTGTTTTACACATTTGAAATTAACTTTTGTGAGAGTTTGTTATTTTTGTTTAGCCCCGCTAGTTCTGCTAGCCCTGCTCCCCCAGTTACCAATTTACCTGCTACTTTTGAGCACTAATGCTGGGATGTATAAGCCAAATTTTTACCACACATTTATACCCGTTCCGGAGGTAAATACCCTGGGCTAGAGGGAGCAGGCAGGACTTCTGAGCACTGAGTACCTCCTACCTGACCCAGGTTTACAGATTTGGTGCTGTTATGAATAGCAAACAGAAGATTTAAAGCTAAACAGGACTACCTTTTGACATAAGTACAGCTAGAAGAAGCAAAGGTTAGATTACCTAGTTAGACAGGGACAGCCAGAGGCCAATTTTTCCCCCCACCCCCAAGAGGGAGGCAAAGGCTGAGGTTTTGCTTTACACCCCCATTTCGGCTTCCCCACCACCACATGGGAAGGAGTAGGGGACCGGAGGTAAGCGGTTCTAGTTTTACACAAGCCTACTATTGATTTGATGCCCCCACCCTTCAGTCACAGGGGTTTCCATATAGTCTTTTCACCAGTTCATCTGGGTGCATGACCTGATTAAGCCCTTTTTTAGCAAGTGCCAGGGAGAGCATTGCCAGAGTCAGTGAGTGCATTAGGGCTGAAGTGTGCCCGCCGGACCCGTATCTTGAGGGGATTCTCAGTGTGCTCCACTTTCCAGGTTTTAGATGGAAGGCGTGAACCCAGGAAGCATGCAGTTCACCTTGACAGCAGTTCTTTCCACATAGGCTCTAGTGTTTGCGAGCGGTACCGATTTACTAGATTTACTAGGACCTGGTCTCTCGGCTTCTGGGGCTTATATGCCTGTTTGAGTCCCTTTCAGACTTGGCTTTGTAGGGGGCATCGATGGCGGCCGGCCGAGCTGCTAGGAGAGTGGAAGGGGGGAGAGAAAAACATTATAAGACTCAGAAAACATTTGCACTGGGCGGGGCCCCATATGGTTGCTTTTTTTTCATAGGCTGTGAATTTCACAACGAAAATAAGGAGGTTTCTGCTGACACCATTTCTGCAACTTAAACAGCTGTTGGGGTAGAAAGCCCTAAACTCCAGTTGCCTTTTCTGCACTGGGTTAGACAGAGATGAAGAAATTTTATTTTTATTAATGACTGTTTTACTTTTTAACATTACCAAGAGAAACATAATTTTTGCTACCTGCTTTAACCTCTGGGATAGATAGGCATAATGTTATTCTTAGTAGTTAACTTGGCTTATTAATTCCTGTGGCCTTTCTTTTCCCCTTATTTCCCTTATAGCTTTTTCTGATGACCATTTTGCTTTAGAGATTTCATCACCCTAGAAGTTATTAGAGGGAACGTGGTCGAAGATCAATCTTCTGTAGCTACTTCAGGCTGACAGGGGACTGCAGTTTCAATTTCTAGATAGGGTGAAATCTCATATTTTTCTAAAGGAGCAGTTAACTGGTTCACTTTTGCAGTTTTAACACCTGAAAAGGATCAGATCAATTATACAGGGGAATATTACTTAACCCACTCAGGCCTTGGAGCAGTAAATAGCACAACTTGAATGGCACAGCTGTTCTTATTGTCTGTAATGATAGCACAAATTAATCAACAGAAAACAAAGCATTTTAGCATTATGAATAAACAGTTTTGAGTTACTTCAGTTAGACTAACATTCGCATTTACAACTAGTAAGAGCATTTTTGCATAAGTTACTTCAAAGAAGTAGGTTTTAAGTTAGGCCCACTAGAATTTTAATTAGCTACCAAAAATGGTTTTTCTCTCCACCTTTACCTTGTACCTTACCAGGTATTTGAATAACTTGGCTTTTTCCTTTGCACATATACAGCACTGTTGGAGAAATCTCCATCTGGGGCACCCCCATTACTTACAGAGCTTTTCTGAGGATAGGTTGTGGACACTGCAGGTTTTTCACAGTCACTCAGGTTTGGCTAATGAGTTGGTTGGTTCAGCATGAGGTTCTTCTGGCTGGGCATCTCACCCTCTGCAGGAATTTTTAGAGGTGACTTGTCTGTTCCACTCCTCTCCAGGTTTGGAAGAGACTGACCTCGAATTCTCTTCTTCTGAGATTGAGGGGGAGAGCAGGGCCCACAGGCTGTGATGATCTTCTAGGAAAATCTTCAATTTCCTTACTCAGGCCATTTATTTCAGTCTCTCGCCGGTCTTTTCAGCCAAATGCTTGAGGATGCCTGCTTGCCACACCACCTTAACTCCAATTATTCCTCTGAAAGAGGGCTTTGGGGTCCCTTCACTAATTTTTTTTGATTTTCTGTTTGCATGAGGACTACTCCTCATGCAGAGAGAAAAGCCATCTGCTTGTATCTTGTGCAAAGCAACATGATGCCATGATATAAATGGTACTAAAAGGTTCTGGGAGAAGAGAAAAAGCAAATATTACTTAAATTACTTAGATAATTTTAGAATCTTTTTTTAACAACGAAATATTTTATACATTTTTAAAACCATGACCAATTTTATAAAACCTTCTGTGATACAAATATTAATGTTCTTCGTAACATATAATGAAAAATTGCAAAATAATATTTTAATTATGCTTGATTTTAAATATAGAAATTCACTTAGTTTTCTAAACAGAAAACACCAGCAATTGAAACACCAGCAATTTACGTTACACAAATTAATGTTGAAAACCAGAAAGAATGAATGCTTACTACTTTTGGTAGAACATGCTTAAAAACACTTACACTCTTTTTTTTAACCTAGAGACATATTAATAATTATTTAGCTTGATTATGCAGATTTTTTATTACACATTTTTAATTTTTTACACCACTTTCCTTTCTGCATGCAAGGCAAACGCCCTACCATTTGGCTCCTTCTCTTTTCCTTCCCTTTTTTTTTTTTTTTAAAAAAAAAAAAACTTCTTCACTCATTCTTTAGCAGTGGTTCCGCTGCTAAAAATCTTCACGTGCACCGAAAAACAAACAAACAAAAATAACAACAGTAATCTGCAACATCCTCTTATATTTTTTTAAAAAAAAAAAACTTTAAGTTAGAAATTTAAAGGCTCAAAGTTTTTTTTCCTGACTTTCAAACCATTAGCTAGATTTTTTTTTGATATGTAAATGATCTACATTCCCCAGCCAGGTGAGGGTGAGGCTGGGAGGACAATGGTTTGCCCTGGGGCTTAGTGAATTTCTTCAGTCTGGAGTTTAAAAGCACTTATTTTTTTTTTCTTCAGCTAGAACAAAAGCGGCAGTTGCTCTTTTTGGCCTGAACACATGGCAGGATAATTGGGGATGGCAAAGTTCAGAAATTCTCCAGGGAAAATTTGTCCCTGATGGCCATTTGAGAAATCTGGGATTTGCAATCTCCAACACCCTCCGCCATGTTCCTAGCGTGGCCCTTGCACGCGCCCGCTTCCTGGTTGGGTGGGGAGCGGGTTAGGCGGGTTTCGGGCGCCCTCTCGCAGCGCCACGGGCGGCGGGGGTCGCGCGTCCCGTGGTTAGACCAAAGAAAAAAAACATAGAACACACAGACAAAAACAAACAGACAAACAGTGGCGCCACATGGAAACAACCCAAACAAATGCGTTCAAGTAATCTTTTCCCAAAGTTCTAGTGTCAGAGTAAGTGGGGTGGATTGAATTTGTCTCATCAAACTTGTAGAATCGCCAGGAAGGCGGACAGGCAAAGGAGGCAGTCAGAGGGGAGTCAAACGAACATCCAGAGACACAACTGTAAAATTCACAGATTCCTAGACAGACGGCTATGCTAATAACAACCAAGTTTTTGAGCTCCACAAATCACAGGCAGACAACCTCCTAGCAGCAGCGGGAACGTCTTCCCGCCGCTCTTACTGAACCCCTGGGGTACCACCAGGGTTGTGATCTAAGCAGCCAAAGCTCGTCAACTTTTCCTGCCCACCTGGTATACGCGTCAGGTGGAGGACCACACACACCTGGAAACACATCAGGTGGAAGATCCCTTAGTCACCCGGGGGGACTCTAACCCCCCTCCGGGGGGACTCTAACCCCCCTATGAAACAAAGTCTGCTTCTACTCGGTTTCCACATCGAGCAAAGAGCTCATAACATTAGCCAAGCCACCACAAAGTCAGCTTTCCGCTGGTCACAGAATACAACATAATCTCAGACTAAGACAGACACGAAGCAAAGCACGCGCGCACACACACACACACACACACACACACACACACATCAGAACTCACCAGACACCTGTTCATAGCTCTCTGTGCCGGGCAGAATTGAGGACTCCTGGCTGGCTCGCCAAACTGAAAGGTCCGGAAGTCCTAATTTAGTTACCCGGCGCAGAGAAATGAAGAGGCTTATGAGTTCCAGCAGATGCTTTGAAAAGTGCTTTAATACTGACCATTATGAATGGCCAGGGTCTATGGATTCCCAGCAGAACCAAAGACCACGTGTTTCCCTGATCACCCCCTTATATAGGATGGGAAGTGGGAGGGGAAGGAGAGTCCTTGAGGGCTGGACTTCCGCCAGGACAACACCAATGATTCGTGAGGTGGGGGTAGAGGTGGGGCCGAGGCAGTGACGACTTCCTTAAGGGGCGGAACACCCGCCAAGGTTGGGGGGGGGCTGATTTCCCTTTTCAGTTTCTAGCCCCTAATTTTAGTAATCCCTAATTATGCAATCATATTATTATATGATTATTACCATACTATATTATCATTTGATTATATTATTATAATATTATTATGCAACTCTGTTACTTCCCATTTAAGGAAAGCATGCACCAGATGTGATTTTTTCCTTCCCTGGTACAGTGCCTTTCCTCTAAAAGAATTATTTGCCAAAAGGCCCGCTTAGCGAAGTCAATCATTTGACCCTTTGCGTGGATCATTGGCGGTAATTCCAACATGGCTGTAACATTACATTTTTTTTTCTCTGTTTGGCCACTATAGAAATCCAGCCTCAGCTTTCCTACAGACAAAGAAATGTCAGTACCAAAAGCCTACCAGAAGTTCCCTGCTGGCTAGTTCGTATAACCTGGCACCAACAGCTTGTTTTTCTGAGTCTAGCTCTATGATGGTAAACAATTATTTCCATCCCCCCTAAACTCTATAAACACCATAAATATCTCTGTCTCTCTCCTGGTTTCTTGAAAAACCTGCTTTTTGCTAAACCAAAAACATCCCCAGTTCTGGTTTCACTGCCCTCCAGCAGAGTTCTTTCTCACCTGAAGAACAGTCTTTTAATATGTAAATTTAAGGCTTGTTTCGCTCTCCTGCTCTTTGAGAACACCTTGCATACCAGAGTTTGTGCTTATAAATGTCATCAACTGAAAAGTAAATTTGTCTCTCGTTCCTTGGGCGAGGGTCCCCACACAATGTAATTTGTGTGGTCTCATTTATTTCATATTTTATATTCGTCCACTCGTGCTCACGCTTCTCTCTCCATGAAAGGTTTCTGGACCCCACGAAGGTTCTGCTTAGCAACACTAGCCCATCTGCAGCACAAATCAACCAGGTTGGGGCCAAGTGTGGGTACAACACCTACCATTGCAGCTCAGGGTAAATTGTTCACCTTACAGGTCTCTCCTACTGATGCATATTGCCAGGAAGGGGTCACTTTTTTTTACTTCCTTTTTAATTTTTTTTATTTTTTTTTATGTTTTTTTGTCCCATTCTGCAGGACTCCGTTATTCCGTGGGTGTATAGAGGGACCCAGCCTGAAAAGAGAATGGGGGGAAAAATAGACAGAGACCAAGTAAAGTGTCTTATCAAGGTTTCGCTTTATTGAAGGGTACAGGCTCTTTTAAGCACGATTAAACATGGGGTGGAGAGGAAGCAAAATGGAACAGCCAGCATTACAGTCTCCACAGGGAGCATCCTTTGAATAAACTTTGTATGCTATCTTTACACAGGAACCATTTTCACCCTAAAATAGTAAAGCTTCAAGGATGTCTCGAGCTTCCTGGAATGTGCGACTGATAAAATGCTGTGGCATTTTTTTGAGCTCTTGGGCTAGTTAATAGCTAATTCCTTAGGTTACTCATTCAGGCCACACAGAGTAGCTTGTCCTGCAGAATTCCATATCAGGGTTTGGTCTCTGGCATATCCCCCTTCTGTGTGTAAGAGAAAAGGTGGGTGAAGAGCCTGTCTTAGGCCTGCTCGATAGGGCTCCAGGGTTAGCACTCAAAACAATGAAATAATTTTGTTCTGCCCAATCATTAATTATATGTGGGAGTGTGACTCTGACTCCTGGCACCGAGCTATTTCTGTCTTTGGCTACTCCACAGCCGGGACCACAAGGATGGTCTGATTAGCTTTTCAAGATGCAGGGCATCCTGGGAAAGTGGTCCTCCAGGGCTTAAGAGCCCAGCAGAAGCGGGGTCAATAAAGTCAGCATCCAGAGCCTTCAGATATTGTTAATGGACAGTTATAGTCTTCTTGGTGGCAAAGTCAACCTGAGTTTTAGCAAAATCTGTTAATTTACGAAATGCCCAAGGGCCAAAAGAAATGAGCAGCAGAACTCCTATGCATGGTCCCAGCAAGCTAGGTAGTAAGGTTGAGAGCCAGGGGGATGTCGAAAACCAATTTTGATACCAAGATTCACTTTGCTTTCTTTGCTTTTGTCTTTCTTCCAGGCTATGTTCGACCTTTTTTATACTATCTTTAACAAGTCCTAGCTTATCTTTAAAAAAGCTATAGGCCCCAATGTTATGCTACATCCCGTGGCCTCACTCCCTCCCAAACCTATAATCATTTGCCTCCTGCCAAGCCGTTTCTTATAGACCTCCTGCAGACGTGTCTTCATCCACCTCGAAAGAGCCTGCCACCCCTGCTGCCACCTCTGTGTTAGCCACCCACTGTTCCAGTCCTTCAGCCCACCATTTCTGCCGGACCTGTTTCATCTTCCCAGCTAATCATCGATATGATCAACGCATCCACTGCAGCCCTAACTGACCCAATCTACGAGGAATGCTGGATTTGTTATTCTGCCCAGCCGCCCTTCTCCGAAGGGATTGCGACCTTTGGCAGGCCCACTGTCACCAACAACCGATGGAGAGCTAAGTTGCACCAAGGCTTAACTTTAAGACAGGTCATGGGCGTGGGACTTGCTTACTCCAACCGTATATGCGTCCCCCTGTCCAACTATTGGACATTTGCAATCAAACCATTGTGGTTAACAACTGTTCCATCTTCATTCAAGCCCCCAACTCCACTTATTTTGCTTGCTCCACTGGACTTTTTCCCCATATTATTACTGAAATGTTTCTTGCCCATCGTGATTATTGTGTTTTAGTTTTGTTAATGCCTAGATTGACCATTAGACCTGTTGATGATTTGCTATGGGATAAGAAAATTACTATGTCTAGACATAAGCGTGAACCCATCACTGCTATTACTCTTGCTATTGTTTTAGGTTTGGGTTTTGCTGGAGCAGGAACTGGTATTGCTTCTTTAATCACTTCACAAAGTCAGTTTAATCAAAGCTTACATGTGCTATTGATAGAAATGTCAAGGAACTGGAGGAAGGTTTAAAATATCTTACTGAAACTGTCGGCTCTCTTGTTGAAGTTGTACAGCAAAACCACCGCGGTTTAGACTTAGCCTTTTTGAAAGAGGGCAGAGTTTGTGCCACCTTAAAGGAAGAATGTTGCTTTTTTGTTTTTTGGGTTTTTGGGGGGGAGCCACACCCGGTGGTGCTCAGGGGTTACTCCTGGCTGTCTGCTCAGAAATAGCTCCTGGCAGGCACGGGGGATATGGGACACCGGGATTCGAACCAACCACCTTTGGTCCTGGATCGGCTGCTTGCAAGGCAAACGCCGCTGTGTTATCTCTCTGGGCCCCAGTGTAGAGTATTTTAAAAGAAATTATATATGTCACTGAAAACAAAAAAGACATCTAGTCAATTTTTTACTTTATCTGAAAGGTTTTTATTTCTGTCATTTATGATTCAAGTTTTCTTATTTCTACTCTCACATCCTCTTGAGTCTTATTGATGTCTGTTCTATGGTTTCTTTGAGTTCCTCGAGCATCCTCAACATTTGCTCTCTAAAGTCCTTATCAGAGAAGCTAACTGGGTGGCTGATACTCATTGAGTCTTCAAACTATAATCTCCATTCACTACATTTGGTGGGGCTCCATGTTCTTTTCCATTGTAACTGCTGGTGTGTGGAGATGCTTTTGATATGTTAAAGTGTTGTTCATTAACTGAAAGAAATGTGCAGCCACAAAGTGAGCAGTGAAAAGACGGAGCACTGACCTGGGGTAAAAATGGTTTTTCTGAGTCACAAAGAAGACTACAGTGCTGGTCTGTCTGCCTCAGTCTTTTGGGGCTGTGTGGTTGGCAAACACCACACACACACAGAGAAAGAGAGAGAGAAAGAGAGAGAGAGAGAGAGAGAGAGAGAGAGAGAGAGAGAGAGAGAGAGAGAGAGAGAGAGAGAGAGAGAGAGAGAGAGAGAGAGAGAGAGAGAGAGAGAGAGAGAGAGAGAGAGACGTCCTGCTGGTTCTCTTGACCTGCAGTGAGAATGGCTATTCTGAGTCACAGAGGAATCTGATTCTGGTCTGTCTGCCCAGTTTCTTGAGTCATTTCTTTGTTTCTTTGTGCTAAGTTGAACTACATAAGTGAGTTCTATGTTTCAAAATGGAGATAGTGAAAAATATATATGTACTATGTATTGAAGAAAGGACTCCAAAAATGTTTCATTGTTCAGGTACTCATTGTTCAGGCTACACATACTGTGTTTAATCATTAAAAAAACAATCAATTTGTTGCTCCCTTTAATGGTCGTAACTGCATTCTAACTGCTCTACAAAAATGAATAATTTTAACAATTTCATAGTTCCATATTTGAGAGTAACTAAAATTATATTTAATGGATCTGAGAGAAAGTACAAGTACTAAGGCTCTTGTTCTGTACGTGGCTGACCCAGGTTTGATCACTGGCACCACCTAATTCTCTCCAAGAATCACTAGGATTGATATCTGAGCACAGAATAAACAGTAATCCCTGAGCACCTCGAGGGTTGTCCAATACCAAAAAAATACATGCAATTCTCAGATATTATTGAATCATAATAAAATGAGACATTTGTTATTTTTAGAAGGGTATTATAAAACTGTTTATTTTATTTTATTTTATGATTTGCTAGGGATAGCATACTGAACCACATCAATGCTAACACTGTATAATTGTGCATAATCAATAAAATTATTTAAATATATGTGACAAAAATATATGTTCCCAGTTCATAGTTTCAGTGTGAATGTTGTGATTGTTAGAGACAACAATGTCTCTGAAACGTCAGTAAAACTTTTCCTATCTGCCACTTCCAGCTTACCAAATATATTGACAGTGAAGAATGTTTGTTGTGAGCATAAATAAAGAAAATAAGGATTCAAGAAAATAAGGATATAAATTAGTTGTCAGGACAAGAAACTATAATAATTTTCAGGTTTCTGCCTTTACTCATACACATATTTGCTTGAAATGTGAAAATATTGTTGAAGAGACCCACGTTTTTATGAACATTTGTTTTTATGTTTGTTTGTTTTGGGGTCACACCCGGCAATGCTCAGGGGTTACTCCTGGCTCTGCACTCAGAAATTGCTCCTGGCAGACATGGGGACCAATTGGAATGCCAGGATTTGAACCACCATCCATCCTGGTTTGGTTGCATGCAAGGCAAATATCCTACTGCTGTGCTATCTCTCCATGAACATTTCTGAGAAGGTAGTTCTGCCAAAGTTCTATCTTCTAAAGAAAGAGACCCTATTCATTACTTAAATATCTACAAAGGTAAGGATGTTAATTTGTTTCTAATTTACACAATAGACTGGGGACAGGTAGATCGATATTAGTCCACATGCTATTGGAGCTCACTGTGCTTTGACTTCGTGTTTGGATTAATGGGAATGTGATGGGGATGTCTGTGGTAAATAATTATGACATGGCAACATTGGTTTAGAAAATAAATACAATAAAAGGGATATGAAAGACAGAAAGCAGCCATGGAATGAGACCCATCCAAGCATTGTCTTCTAATCTGTTGACTTGGCTGCACTTGAAAACCTCCTTGATCTGAACCTAAAGCTTTTGTGTAACTTACCAGTCTCCATAAATTTCTTCTTTACTAGACCTGTGTTGTCTTAGAGAGCAACAGGGCCACAAGTTCAGAATCACCCCCAAATTCTCCAGCATCTTCACATCTTCTTGTTCTCATGGAGATTCAGACTGAAATTCAGTTTTTAGACGAGTGAATGAGACTATTAATAGTAATTGCTTTTTGTACTTTGGGATTCCACTACCTTTCTACAGAAGAAAAAATTGATGAGCTTCCTATTGCTGATATAGTCAATACTAATTAACTTCAATTCAAAGTATTCAACAGTGAAATCTAGAAGCTATTTTCTGGTGGATTATTTAATTCTATTATCAGGTAGTTTCCTAATTGCTCAGTTAACAAATAAGTCAATTTGTTTTTCAGAAACTGGTAATAAATAATGCATTTTTAAAGATGTTCATTTGGGCCCAGACCAATAGCACAGTGAGTAGGTCATTTGCCTTTCAACATCCTACCCAACATAAATTCCTAGAATCCCATGTGGTCCCCCAAGCAATGCCAGAACTACCTTTGCCCTCATGCCAAAAGTAATCCTGAGTACCACTTTCTGGTAATGCCCAGAAATGCAAAAAACTTAAAGTAGCCTTTTTTTTTGTAACTACCAAACTAATGAGATCACATTTGAACTAAATTCTCAGAGTAGATTTGAGTAAATGTTTTAGTTCCTTTTCCTTTAGAGTCCCACAACATACTTTCATGAGAAAGCTATGATATCCAACACATAGTTTTATTTTAGAGTGATGACAGAATGGAATATGAGACAGACAACTAGCCAATAGAAAATACTAAAATATTAGCATCTGAAATGGTTTAGTGACACACATTCATTTTTTAAAATAGCCACTTACATGATGTAATCAGTGTCTTTTTTTTTTCCAAGTAAAAAAGTAATAATAGGGGCCCAGAGAGATAGCACAGCGGTGTTTGCCTTGCAAGCAGCTGATCTAGGACCAAAGGTGGTTGGTCTGAATCCTGGTGTCCCATATGGTCCCCTGTGTCTGCCAGGAGCTATTTCTGAGCAGACAGCCAGGAGTGACCCCTGAGCAACGCCGGGTGTGGCCCAAAAAACAAACAAAAAAAAAAGTAATAATATATTCATGTGTTACTAAAACATAAAGAAAAACTGAAAAAATATTTTTCAATATATTTTGAAATTTGTCAATCGTAAGGGAATAAAATGAGTCAATTAAAAGAGTAGTCAATGGGCTTGAGTTAGGGTGCTTGACTTGAATGTTGGCCAACCTTGGTCTTATTCCTAGAATTAAATATGGTCCCTGAACACCACCAGGAGAAATTATTGACTGCAGAGACAGGAATAACCTCTGAGCGTTGCCTAGTATGCCTCAAATACAAAAAAAAAAAAATTTTAATTGAGTAAGAGTCACATGAAAACAATGTTTTCTAGAAGTACCACCTTAAATCAACATATCAGTGGAAGACATTGGTTATCTTACAACCTGGTTTTCTGAGAGACAACATGAACACGCATTCATCTATCTGAAGGCTTGTTATCAACACAGAATGATGGTGGGAGGAAATCATGCGTGATTGTAGGAGTGATGAAGAGTGTCCAAATGTGTTTTGATGTGAACCAACACCAGTTTCTGTTGCTGTTGGGAAGACTAAAACTGGAAAAAATAGATGACTTTTCGATAGATAAGGGACTTTTCTGCTGATAGAAACAAGACCTAGAGAGGAGGGGGAAAGGGGCAAGCAAAACAACAGACCTGAGACCAGTTATTTCACGAGTGTCAGGAGAACTGGGTGTGTCCCTGCCCAATCCTCCAGCGTTGGAAGCTTTAAAACTGAGTCTAGAAGCTGAGAATTGAATTCAGACTTTTGTCACAGATGGGATGGTGTAGCTAATCATGTTAAGCACACACTGTTTAAATACCCAGAGCACACACCCTGCTTTCCCTAATCTTACCTTTACTCTGTCTTTCCTAAACACAGAAGCACAATCTTTTTTGTTATCAGCCTGTCACATCCTACCCAATGGGCTGACATAGTCCACACCTTACTCTCCACCTTTCTTTCCCTCAATGTAAATATCCCTTTCCCATCTGCAATAGAGTGAGTTACTCTCCTGACGTGGATGCTGAATGTTTCTTTGGGAGTGCTCTTCTCACCTGAGATTTGACTTCAACCTGTGACTTCTACATCTTAGGATCTGACCCTACCAGCATCATTTCCAAGGTGGTATGTGGCAATTTCACTCCAAGGTATTCCTTTTTTTTTTTTTTTTTTTTTTTGCCACTCTCCACACTAATAACAGGTCATGGATCACAGTTTTTGTCATCTCCTCATCACCTTGACCCTCTCTCCATTAAGACAAAAAATAAAAAGAAAAGTAAAGAAAAGAAAAATTCAATGCTGGAGTCACAGGGCCACCTTCAGATAATCAGAATTTAACCCAGATACCTAGGCAGAAAAATTATGCTGAAATATTATTAAAAACATAAGTTACAGTTCTTGAAAGCCTATGACTGGAATCTGATGCCAAATTTAAACACACAGAATTCCAAATGACAGTACATTTAACAAGATCCATCAAAATGATACTTTAGAAGTTCAGACAATCCTTGGGAAAAACAGACAGAACACCAAGATATAAAGAAGAAATATGAAACAAAAAGGTACCCAAGAAATGTTAAAGATTTCAATCAAGATCTGAATTGTGCTTCAGCAAGAGAGAAGTTGTTTTGCACATGTAAAACCATGGGCTCCATCTTTCAGATGCAGATTGAAAGAAAAGGCTTTCAGAAACAATGATTGTGTGAAGTATTTAAAAAAAATTAAGCATGACTTGGAAAATAAACAAGTAGATAGTCATGATGCACAACTTATTGATCTAGTTTTTAGTCTGTCTAGAAGAGTATAGGAAAGAGACAGTATTTGAATGATAGTTCTACAATCGTTCACATTCAAATTGTTTTCCACATACATCATCTGGACTCACGATCCTTCCAAAGTACTTTCCGCACTGCTCCCTTCACATCCTTGTTCCGCAAGGTATAGATCAGGGGGTTCATCGTGGGAGTAACAATCCCATAAAGGAGAGCCGTGTACTTGCCCTGGTCCTGAGAGTAGTTGTTGCTGGGCTGGAGATAAGCATACATGGCTGTACCATAAAACAGAGACACCACGATGAGGTGGGAGCCACATGTCCCAAAGGCTTTTCTCTGCCCGGCTGCTGACTTGATTCTCAAAATGGCCCTCACGATGCGACCATAGGAGTACAGGATTAATGAAATGGGTCCAAGAAGAATAACGACGCTGGCAAAGAACAGCTGCGCCTCAAAACTACTGATGTCAACACAGGCGAGCTTGAGCAATGCAGGAATCTCACAACAAAAATGGTCTAATTCATTTCTGCCACAAAGTGGTAAAAGGAAGATGAGCACAGTCTCCACTAAGGAGATGAAAAGACCAAAGATCCAGGAGAAAGAAGCCATCATGGAGCAGAGACAGGGGTGCATGATGACAGTGTAGTGGAGAGGCCTGCACACAGCAGCATAGCGGTCAAATGCCATGACTCCAAGAAGGAGACACTCAGTGCATCCCAGCCCTAGCGACACAAACAACTGAGCCACACAGCCAGCAAAGGAGATGGACTTGTCAGCTCCACTGAGATTTACCAGGAACTGTGGGATGGTGCTGGTGGTATAACACAAATCCAGGAAGCTTAGATTGGAGAGGAAAAAGTACATTGGGGTGTGGAGATTGGGATCCAGGTAGGACAGAGCAATGATGGTGGTGTTGCCCAGCAAAGTGAAGATATAGATCATTATCAGTAGCACAAAGAGGACTATTTCCAGTTGGGGCCTGTCTGAGAACCCTAGGAGGATGAATCCAGTGAAGAAACTTCCGTTTTTCTGTTCCATCATGTGTTAAAATATGTCTCCTGTTAACACAAAGGATTTTACACTTTTTATATTGTATCATTGCACTTCTTAATGTGGCTCAATGGTAGAGCACATATCTAGAATGGACAAGACAGTGGGTTTTGAATGGGTCACACATGTCCCTGCTTAATCAAAGCTAGTGTGATTCATAGAACTATCAAAAAGGGGGTTCTTTAATTAAGTGTGAGCACAGTCTATCATGTCAAAAGTTTAAGCCTGTGTTTATAGATTTGAACAAAAGACATATTCATTGCCATTGATGTATCCTACATCGATTTAATTAACAATTTCACAAATGGTATTATTGATAGTCAAAGAAGAAAAATTATGAAGTGAACACATACTTTTGCATCAATTGTAGGCATAAAATATCTGTATAAAATTAAATATTATAGCACTTAAAGACTCATAAGCATATATAACATTTTCAGAAAAAAATAGAATAGGGAAAACCAAAAGCAGAATTGAAAAAAAGTAAGAGATAAACTGAGAGGTTATTTTATGTATATATCTTATCATTTTACTAGGCTTTATTTGACATCTCACTAATAATAGAATATAATAAAGGATATATAACATATTTTATCTATTCAGAGCCTGAGAGATAGCACAGTGGTAGGACATTTGCCTTGCACCCAGCTGACCTGGGACAAACCTGGGTTCAATTCCCGGCATCCCATATGGTCTCCAGGAGTGATTTCTGAGCACAGAGCCAGGAGTAACCCCTCAGTGCCTCCAGGTGTGGCCAAAAAAATTGATTTATTCATGAGAAAAAAATCAACAGATAAAATATGAAGTCCATACAAAATAATACATGTAATGTGGCATTTTACAGGAGACAGATACATTAAATAGGAAACTGAGGCATTTCAGAGAGGTCTGGGTTGAAGATAGAAGTATACAGTCTTGGGGCCGGAGCATCCCATATGGCCCCCTGATCCAGAAGCAATTTTTGAGTGCAGAGCCAGGCAACCCCTGAGCATCACCAGGTGTGGCCCAAAAACCAAAAACCAAAAAATAAAATAAGGCATACAGTCTTTTGCATATATTTAAGTTAAAATAATGCAACTAAGAAAATAAAGAGGCTGAGCTGGAGAGATAGCACAATGATAGGGCATTCACCTTGCACGATTTCCAGCATCCCATATGATCACCTGAGGAGCCTACCAGGAGAGATTTCTGAGTGCATAGCTAGGAACAACCTCTGAGTGTTGCCTGGTTTGGCCCAAAATCCAATCAATCAATCAATAAATAAATAAATAAATAAATAAGGCCTAGAGCAGAGATCAGAATAAAGTCCCCCCTGAAAAAGAGGACTTGAATAGCTCCGATCTGCCAATGCTGATATAAAATGAACAAAATTTTGAATTGATAAAAAAAAAATCAGGCAAATAAAAGGCCACTAAAATAGAATAAAATATGTGTCTACAATTATAACATGTTTCCTGAAATACAGTAATGTTAATAATATATTCAAAACTAGGCACTATTTCTTGCTTATAGAAATTTCCCATGGGATTTCTTCTGCTAGAAGCTTAGTGCAATAACATTGTCTGGATAATTAGCATTAATATTAGTCTAAATGTTGATACCCCAATAAACTCTTTGAGAGAATGCTTTGATATGTTCTGATTGCTTCAAGTTCACTCTGGAGACTGCAAGAGATGTTATTAGGTACTGCCATGGATTGGGAACTGCACTGAAAAGGTTGAGTTATTTTGCTGTGGGCTTTGTTTTGGTATTTTTGTTTGTTTTGCTGGCTTGTTTGGTTTTGTTTGTTTGTTTGTTTGGGGGGCCAAACCCAGCAGTGCTTAAGACTTGGCCCTACACTGGGATCATCCCTATGCTTGAGGGACAATATGGGGTTTTGAGAATGGGACCTGGTCAGAGCCTATCTGCTGTAACTATCTCTCTGACTTGACACTGAAGAATAATTTACACAATAACAAACAATGCTAGCTCAAAGATTACTTGATTAATATTGTCTATGTTAACTTACTATCTCATCTTCTGTCACTTTAGGTATTTTTTCTTTACCATGCAGCAAGATTATTTTCCTCTAGAAAGGCCCATATGGTAAAGATGAAGCTTACAAGACTTTATTCCTTTATTATCTAGCAAACTTTCTACTCATCTAAGTTACTGGTTCTTTCTACTCTGAATCTACTATCCTGCAACTATTTGCATCAGCCCAGGATGTAATATTGAAAGAGAAGGATAGTTCTGTTTAGTTTTGTTTTGTGGGAAGAGGAAATTCACACCCAGCTGTGCTGAGGGTATATTCTGGTCTCTAAACTCAGGATAGTGCTCAGGGAACCACATCAGGTGTCGGGGATTGATCCCAGGTGGACCCATGCATGCCAGAACACTACTAACTGATTACTCTGGCTCAAAAACAGATTTGAACTAAAGGTCAACAAGAAATTTGCATGCGGGCCCGGAGAGATAGCACAGCGGCGTTTGCCTTGCAAGCAGCCGATCCAGGACCAAAGGTGGTTGGTTCGAATCCCGGTGTCCCATATGGTCCCCCGTGCCTGCCAGGAGCTATTTCTGAGCAGATAGCCAGGAGTAACCCCTGAGCATCGCCGGGTGTGGCCCAAAAACCAAAAAAAAAAAAAAAAAAAAGAAATTTGCATGCCACTACATTTTAAAAATTATGATTAGTTGGAAATCACAACTACATTTCAGTAAGAATCAAATGAATAAATGCAGTAGGAAAGAGAGGTCATTACTAGAGCTATACAAATAATGATGACTCTAAATATCAAACACATTCATCACATGTAAAGGAAGAAAGGATGTTTTCCTCTATAATCATCATAATAGAATGCATCATTATTAAAAATTATGCATAAATTATTTTATATACAAGTATAATAGTTTGAAAGGATAAAAATGTAAACATGTAGAAAATTAGGTAAAGCAAAAACAGATAGTACAAAAATAAAGATGACATTCTTATAATATTTTGAGCCATAAAAGAAAATAATAGATATTACATCTCAGGAGAACACAAGTTTACAAAAATATATAATAAGAATTTGTAAGTCAAAGTTTTTTTATCAGGGCCAGTGCGATGGTGCAAGCAGTAGGGCATCTGCCTTGCCTGCACTAGCCTAGGATGGATTGAGGTTTGATCCTCCAGTGTCCCATATGGTCCCCCAAGCCAGGAGCAATTTCTGAGCAAGAGTAACCCCTGTACATCAGCAGGTGTGGCCCAAAAACCAAAAAAAAAAGATATTTTTATCAAATAAAATACTACTGATATATCAAGATAGAAGAGTAGGTGTATATGATACATTAAAAGGTGCAATAATGAAACAATAATCTAAATTTTTATTAAAAGAATAAATCGATAAAATTAGAGCAAAGTATACAAACTAAAGATTTTAAAGACAAATCACCTAATATCCTTGATTAAGATAAAGTGGGCAAAATTATTTAACATGAAACTTTACTGGATTATTTATGAATGAATCTTAGTAAAATGCTAGCAAAATTTCCAAATACAGCATTCAGTGCTATAAAATATGATTACTGCTTTAATTTGTTTCTATTTATAAGGCTGATCTGAACTCAGATCTATTAGGATATGTCTTAAGTAAGTCAAGGATCAATAAATGTATAAAAATTAGGGGCAGAAGCAGTGACACAGGTGATAGGGTATTTGCCTTACACACGCTAACCTAGGATGGACCGCAGTTCAATCTCCTGGTGTCCCATATGGTCCCCTAAGCCAGGGGCGATTTCTGAGCACATAGCCAGGAGTAACCCCTGAATGTTTTTGAGTGTGGCCCAAAAATTAAAAAAAATTTTAAACTATCACTACATCATAAATCAAAGTCCAAAGAAATGGGTAATATCTTACATCAAGTTCTATGAAATAAAAAAGAAAGAAAGACTTCAGGGCAAGTTGTTTATTGAAGAGGCCTACTCAGGGTAAATGTGGTGATAAAAGCCAAATAGGGCACTGTGGGTAAAAAGAAAAAATATATATGATCACAAAAGAGAAACAGCATGAGACTAACCTCGTAAAGACAGGGAAGAATATTCTCTATCTGGGCTCTTCGTGATGGCAGAAATTATCTGTCTTCACTTCAAATATCATAGCTAATATTCAATTGAATATGAATATTCAATAGCTAATAGTGCAATACCTTATATTCACAATAGCTACCTGAGGCTACCTGAGCATTTGCATTAAAAAGGCAAAGAACAGAATTACATAATTGAATTATTTTTCTTTTATAATCCCTTTTAATTTTAATTCCTTTAAATTTAAGAAGGTACAAAAGTGTAGTTACAATATGAACGAAGGTAAAAGCCAAATAGATTAAAGACCTCAATATCAGACCCAAAACCATAAGATATATAGAACAACACATAGGCAAAATGCTCCAGGACATTGAGACTACAGGCATATTCAAGGAGAAAACTGCACTCTCCAAGCAAGTGAAAGCAGAGATTAACAGATGGGAATATATTAAACTGAGAAGCTTCTGCACCTCAAAGGAAATAGCACCCAGAATACAAGAGCCACCCAATGAGTGGGAGAAACTATTCACCCAATACCCATCAGACAAGGGGCTAATCTCCAAAATATACAAGGCACTGACAGAAATTTACAAAAAAAAACATCTAATCCCATCAAAAAATGGGGAGAAGAAATGAACAGAAACTTTGACAAAGAAGAAATACAAATGGCCAAAAGACACATGAAAAAATGCTCCACATCACTAGTCATCAGGGAGATGCAAATCAAAATAACTATGAGGTACCACCTCACACCACAGAGATTGGCATACATCACAAAGAATGAGAACAAGCAGTGTTGGCAGGGATGTGGAGAGAAAGGAACTCTTATCCACTGCTGGTGGGAATGCCGTCTAGTTCAACCTTTATGGAAAGCGATATGGAGATTCCTCCAAAAACTGGAAATCAAGCTCCCATACAATCCAGCTATACCACTCCTAGGAAAATACTCTAGGAACATAAAAATACAATACAAAAACCCCTTCCTTACACCTATATTCATTGCAGCACTATTTACCATCGCAAGACTATGAAAACAACCAAGATGCCCTTCAACAGACGACTGGCTAAAGAAACTGTGGTACATATACACAATGGAATATTATGCAGCTGTCAGGAGAGATGAAGTCATGAAATTTTCCTATACATGGATGTACATGGAATCTATTATGCTGAGTGAAATAAGTCAGAGAGAGAGAGAGAAAAACGCAGAATGGTCTCACTCATCTATGGGTTTTAAGAAAAATGAAAGACATTCTCACAATAATAATTTTCAGACACAAAAGAGAAAAGAGCTGGAAGTTCCAGCTCACCTCATGAAGCTGACCACAAAGAGTGATGAGTTTAGTTAGAGAAATAACTACATTCTGAACTGTCTTAATAATGAGAATGTATGAGGGAAATGGAAAGCCTGTCTAGAGTACAGGCGGGGGTTGGGTGGGGAGGAGGGAGATTTGGGACATTGGTGATGGGAATGTTGCATGGTGATGGGTGGTGTTCTTTACATGACTGAAACCCAAGCACAATCATGTGTGTATGTAATCAAGGTGTTTAAATAAAGTAAAATATATTATTTAAAAAAAAAACACAAAAGTGTAGTTACAGCTATATTTAAAAGCACAACTGTGAAGCATTGATTTCAGAGAAAGGACAATGATTGTGAGGGAAAATGAGCATTTTTTTAAATATCACCTTATACGTATTTGGTTATTCCACCAGTTTCCAGAAACCTTCTGTGAATGAAATTGCCTTTTCACTTGAGGGCTATTCATGAAGAAATCAAATACAAATAACAGTACTTTTATATACAAATAGGGTGTGGATAGATGCACCAGGCAGTAAACAAGAGTCTTTGTGAGGCAATGAAAGAGTATTCACACAATCCATTCAGGAGTTTGTGCTGCAAAAGTAGGATGGACCTGAAGTGCACTACTCATTTTATAAGCACAATCAGATATTGCCACTTGCCTAATTCACTGTATAATTTAACACTAGTCTACCTTTTCTCTACCTGTCCTGTTACCTCTTCAAGTGGTATTCCTAATCAACTGAAAGATCACCACTTTTCAATAAACTCAACATAAAGCAATCAATCAATTTCCATACAGAGTTTACATTTTTGTACAGCTCTTTATGGGAATAAGAGACTACTTTAAAACTCCTGATGCTGACAGAATAATTTAGCATAGAAAACAAATATCAGATAATTTCACATTGAAAAAGGAATCAAAGGAAGACAAGAATGTCTAATTCTTTTACAAATATTACCGATATTACATAATGAAAAGATAATTATTAGTATATTCAAATAAGCTTTACCTAATTGTTTCCATATTGTTATATTGACAGATGATTAAGTAAAATCAAATAAGATGTCTAGTTTTTAGTTGCTGGTTTCTTAACCAAACACATTTGATTATCACTTTTGCTGAACTGAGATAGCATATTCTTTTCTCCCACTAACAACACATAAAGGAATATGCCTTCCTGTTATAAAAGTATCTCTTTTTTATAATAATATCTTTATTTAATCACCATGATCACAAACATGCTTGTAGTTGGGTTTAAGTCATAAAAAAGTACACACAGCCCTTCCCCAATTATAGAAGTATTTCAACTAGATACAGTTCTAAAGGAACATTGAGATCTATTTCCATTCCACTCACCTTTATTCACTATATTACTGAGTCCGAAAAAAATCCCTCTACGTCATTTCCAAGTTACTTCCTTTAACTAGTGTCTGGATTGCAGCCTGGATCGCTTGAATATGAAGAATCCAAAATCCATTGAAAGCAAAAGGCAAGACTATCAACATCAGATTATCCAGAACTTCGTCTTGAGCAATAAGATGCTTTCCCATGATAAATATATCTATCTTTCACAGAAATTCTAGATCTGCATTCTGCCTCTAGCTCCTAGGAAGATGAAGGAGGGAGGAAAATTTTGAATTTGGTGTGTTTTTCCCAAATACAATGACCTGGTTATATGAAAGATAGATCCTTTTGGCAACAGGAGAGGATGGTATGGAATTGCTCTATGGATGACCTGCACAAAAGACTGAAGGTGTTTACCAGGCAAGTCTCTTGGGATCGAGCTCTTAAACTGGTAATTAGCTTTGGGGCCAAGCTGTCCAGAGATAATGAATCTCAAAGAAATGTAAGGGAGCATGCCAGAAGCTACCTAATAGGTCTCATTTATAGAAAGACTTCCTAGAACTTTTAGTTACCACAATGTTCATCTTTACAAGGTTAAGTAACTTTTAAAAATTTTTTTAAATTAAAAAAGGTTCTTAATATTGTGAATATAATTAAACTGAGTGAAATAATCCAAGCCTCAGTATAGCACCATTTAACTTAGTGATATTTAATAAAATATTATTGCAAGTGAAAGAAAAAAATAAGTTTCTCATTTGCTTCTATAGATATGCAACTGAATATTAACTTTTATTTATAATCAACTTAGAAAGGATTGTAGAGGGGCCAGCGAGGTGACGCTAGAGGTAAGATGTCTGTCTTGCAAGCACTAGCCAAGGAAGGACCGAGGTTCGATCCCCCGGCCTCCCATATGGTCCCCCCAAGCCAGGGGCAATTTCTGAGCACTTAGCCAGGAGTAACCCCTGAGCATCAAACAGGTGTGGCCGAAAAAAAACAAAAAAAAAAAAAGAAAGAAAAGAAAAAAGGGCCCGGAGAGATAGCACAGTGGTGTTTGCCTTGCAAGCAGCCTATCCAGTACCAAAGGTGGTTGGTTCGAGTCCCGGTGTCCCATATGGTCCCCCATGCCTGCCAGGAGCTATTTCTGAGCAGACAGCCAGGAATAATCCCTGAGCATCGCCAGGTGTGGCCCAAAAGCCAAAAAAAAGAAAAAAAAAGAAAAAAGAAAAAAAGAAAGCATTGTAGAAGTATTAATTTATTACCTAGAGCTATGTTTCTTCCATAAATGCATAACTGCCATTTTCATTTAGAATATACTCAATTCTAAATTGTGGGAAAGTATCTCCTGCTAAAAAATATATTTATGTTAGAATTTTCTCATTTTACTAGTGAGTCTCATCATAGTATTTATTAGATGGCCTCATTCAGAACAAGACTTCATAGAACCTCTTCGGTTTAAATGTATTCCCACTTGTTTATTTTTGTTTTAATTTCCCATCATTCGAGTCTAATTATCAAATATATCCCCCACATACATCAAAGAACCCAGTATTATAGAATGTTTGAACTATGTTCATTCTTTTTCTTCATACATTTAATGGTTTGAAGTCTTACATCCAAGTCTTTAATGCATTTTTAGTTACCTTTTATACATGATGTTAAATAGCAATCCAGTTACTGCATATGGAGACAGAAGAAATAATAAACAAGCCCAAAAAGTACTAGAAGGAAGAAAATAATAAAAACTGAAGCAGAAATAAATTATATAGAAACCAAAAAATCAATGCAAAGAATCAATGAAACCGTGATTTGGTTCTTCAAAAGGACAAACAAGATGGATAATAAGGAATCATGAGAACCAAAGCAGAACATTTTCAACGGCCCCTCAGATATTCAAGATATTAAGAGAGGTTACTGTAAACAACTTTATGCTGTTAAACTGAACATATTTTGGGTTTTGTTGTTGTTTGTTGTTTGTTATTTGTTTTCAGGCCACATACAATTATGCTCAGAGGTTACTCCTGGCTCTGCCCTCAGCAATTACTCCTGATGGGGCTCAGAAAATCCTATAAGATGCCAGGGATCAAAGCTGAGTCCACCACATGCAAGGCATGAACCCTATCTGCTCTACTAATCTGGCCCCAGAAATGGACAGATTCTTTTTTCAGTTTATTTAAAGAAAATGCATCACATAGTTGACATCATTGATCATTATACATTTCTTTCGAATAAGTGAAAGTAATCTTATTAAAAGAAAAAATAGAAAGAAGAATTTCTTAAAAAAAATGGAAGAGAAGAAATTTAAAGCTGCCAGGGTGATAGCACAGCAGCAGGGCATTTGCCTGGCATGTGACTGACCCAAGTTCAATCCCCGGCATCCCATATGGTCCTCCAAGCCTGCCAGGAGCAATTTCTGAAAAGAGAGCCAGGAGTAACCCCTGAGCACCGCCGATGTGACCAAAATAAGTGTTTTTCTAAAAAAAGGGAAAATGGGGGCCGGAGAGATAGCATTGAGGTAAGGAGTTTGCCTTTCATGCAGAAGGTCAGTGGTTCGAATCTCAGCATTCCATCTGGTCCCCCGAACCTGCCAGGAGTGATTTCTGAATGTAGAGCCAGGAGAAATCCCTGAACACTGCTGGGTGTGACCCAAAAACAAAACGAAAAAAAGGAAAAATGAAAAATTACACTAATAAACACATTTGTGAATATTATTGTATCGCCAATGAAGTCATTATACAATAGCAGGTTTGCATTAGTTGCAGATTAATTATACAACTATAAAATTATCGTTATATTATATATTCAATATATTTTATATTATATATAACTGTATAAAATTATAATTATACTATTATAATGGTATGATAGTAGAGAAACAAGAGTAAGTCTTGTTGTTCATACAGTTAAACTGATGTGTTTAGGGATGACAGCGTCAAAAATTTAAATTGTCCAAAAATTCAAAGCACTATTAACTGATACTACCACTTTTAGGGGCATGTACTCAGCTGTCAGACCTGCTTGAAGAAGGAAGATGCAGGGGAAGAGGTGACCGCACTTGCTCCAAAAGAATCTGGTGATATCAACACACACACACACACACACACACACACACACACACACACACAGTCATACACCTTAAGTTTGGTCAGATCAGTGTCTCTCAAGGGAATCACAGAGGGTCAGTGATGAGGCAGGGCCATCGGGAAAATGGTGACTGTGGGTGATGGAGGGCAGCAGGTGTGGCTTTGGCAAGACAAAGGCTTAGTCCTCCCTTTCCTCCCAAGATGCCCATCTTTCTGATTCATGGGCTGGTGAACCTATGGTCTTATTCAAGAAAAGAGTAAATCTCTGGAGCTGGACCAGTTCGAACATGGCGTCTGTGTTTGTGGGTGTGGTTACATCTACCAGGCTTTCTAGAAGAAGGAAGATGCAGATGAAGAAGCCTGCACTTTCTCCAAAAAGCCCTGGTGATTTCAGACCTGAGAGCAGCATACCTGACATTTGAAGTTTGGTCAGATCAGTGTCCCCAAGGGAATCATAGAGGGTCGGTGATGCAGCAAAGTCATTGAGAAAATGGTGATTGTGGGTGATGGAGGCAGCAAGGGTGGCTTTGGCAAGATGAGGGCTTAGCCTGCCCTCTCCTCCCGAGTGGGATTTCTGTTGCAAGGCCCAATATACCCATTGTCTTTCATGGCTCAGCTTACATCTTGTTCAACAAAAGAGATTCTGTGGAGCTGGTCTGATTTGAACCTGATGACTGCATCTGTGGACATCAAAAATGGGCAGATTCTTAAAATCATATACTCTCCCAAAACTAAATGAGGAAGAATTAGAAACCCTGAAAAGGCCAATCACAATTAAGGAAGTCAAAACAATAATTGAGAATCTCCCCAATAACCAAAGTCCTGGTCTAGAGATGGGTTTACCAGGAAAATGAGATCCAATGTGATATTGTAAGAACCAAGACCCCTAAGTTCAATCACTTACCTCAGTGAAGTAGTTCTTCTAGAGACAGGTTAAAAGTTTAGGTACCTTTCCACTCGAGTTAAAGCAGAGAGAGTTAACTCAGAAATAAACCAAAATTGGTATCCTTCAGGAATGATGTTGAGTGAGCTCAAAAGTTCTATCACTTATTTTTCTGGCTCAATTTTGGTTGTCTAGGAATTCTCTGATTCAAACCTGCGTTCAAGGTTTGAAACTAATTCAAACTTTGGTTGTTGAGGGAGCCTTTGGTTGTACAGGGAGCCTTATCAGATAGAACTTTCTTTTTGAGGCCACGCCCGGTGATGCTCAGGGGTTACTCCTGGCTATGCACTCAGAAATCGCTCCTGGCTTGGGGGACCATATGGGAAGCCAGGGGAAACCACTGTGGTTACGCCACCGCTCAGGTCCCCAATATGCCAGAGAAGTTCCTGAGTGTAGAGCCAAGAATAATCTCTGAGCACCACAACTGTGGCAAAAAAAAATAAAAATAAAAAAAAGTTGGGCCCGGAGAGATAGCACAGTGGCGTTTGCCTTGCAAGCGCCGATCCAGGACCAAAGGTGGTTGGTTCGAATTCTGGTGTCCCATATGGTCCCCCATGCCTGCCAGGAGCTATTTCTGAGCAGACAGCCAGGACTAACCCCTGAGCAACGTCGGGTTTGGCCCAAAAACCAAAAAAAAAAAAAAAAGTTAAGTAGATTTCCAAAAGTTCTTTAATTAAGAACAATTGCAGTTGTTAAAGACTCAATTTTATTTAAACTAAATTAATCAGAATTTAGAGAGGTGAGACATAGGCACTGATTTCTTAAAGTAGGTATGGTTGAGTGACCATATATAATTAAAAAAAAAAGTAGGCATTCTCCCTGCATGCTGGTGACCCACACTGAATACCTGGTATCTCAAATGATCCCACAAGCATCTTCAGGAGTGATTCCTGAGTATATAGATAGAAGCTATGAGCACCACAGCTTGGAACCCAAACCAAAAATAAATAAATAAATAAATAAATAAATAAATAAATAAGTAAATAAAAGTAGGTACTGCTGAAAGACACCAACCTATGATTTAAAGAACTAAGGTATTTGAAAATATGTCATGAGTTTAGAGATGTGACAAAAACCACCACTTGTACAAAAGAAAAATGAACCATAGGATGGCATCAGTTGGTGGCAAACTATTGTCAGAGTATTGCATGTAACTGAGGAAAAATTAATTAAACAGTTTAAAGAAAATAGAAGCCAACAGATAATAAGAAAATAGCACAGCAGATAGAGAATTTGCCTTGCACACAACCAAACAGAGTTCAGTTCTCGGCATCCAATATAATCATCCAAGCCTGCCAGGAGTAATTTCTGAGTGAAGAGCCAGGAGTAATCCTTGAGTACAGCCGGATGTGGCCAAAAGAAAACAAAACAATTAGAAGGTCTTAATTCGTTACGTCAGGAGGTCTACAAGCAGCTGGCAGGGAAAATAAAGAAAAGAACATGAAAAATGACCAATAACATGTCAGACAAAGCTCTCTGAAAAGATAAATACAACAAGAGATCCACCAAATATCAGAACTACAACTCACTGTCTTATGCAGAGCCTGTCTACTAACAAAGGTCCATTTACTCCTTCCAGTGCATTCAAGGACCTAGGACACTACTGCCAGTTGATGACTGGGAAAGATGAGGTCCTAGGCTGATGACTAGAGATGCCCGTTACATCCCAACAATGCTTCTAGAGGACCAGTGCAGGGTAACAGGCCATAGAAGAAGCCTGGGGGTAGGTGATGTACCAGGGAGAAGATAAGCATGAACATTGAGGTTTAGGAATGCCGCCGGAGTAACACAGTGTTGTTGATAGGTATTATCTCCTTTAACCAGAGCTCTCACATCTGTGAGGGAAGAGGAATGACTTGGAGTTCAGCCTGATTAAGAGTCACTGATCACAAGGACGGTGCCCCTTTTTATGCCATCCTTCCCCATCTCTGGTGCAGTGATGTTTCCAACGCTTTCAGCCTAATGGAGAATTCCTATAACAATTGCTCTAAGGTGTCCTCCGGAACAAATAGCTCTACCTGGTTCCATCTGCCAGGCGGTTTGGGTACAGCATCACAACAGGCATCCAACACTGTCTCACAGTTCAGATATCCTGAAAGACACATGCATTTCTTTATCTGGAAGTGCATGATCGGCACCCAGAATTATGATGTCTGAACGATAAGAGAGTCAAGGGTGGTGCGCTCTGCACCAGCAGTCATTGTTGTCAGACCAGACCCTGCAGGGTATGTCTAGAACTATGGAACTATTAGTCTAACTTCCAGAGAAAGAAGGAAAACTATGCAGCTTTACATAAACAAGCGCCAAACAAAAGGAAGTCTGGGATTTCAGGTTAGTTGTACCTGGCCTGAAAAGCAGAACTTTAAAATCCAGAACCTAGGACAGTTTTGCAGACCTGTCACACGTGGAATGCGCTGTAGTCATTAATGTAAAGATTTCTCTCAGGAGTGTTTCTCTTCTTTATACTCTCATACACACTGACATGGTATTGAATCCCACTCTTTGTGGCTTTCTTTCAGCTCTAGTTTATTTTTTTCTCTTTTTCTTTTCATTTTTTATAGTTTGGTAAGTAAACAATGGTGCTAAATTTATTCTATTGACATACAAGTTTACTACTCCTCACCATCAACATGTGCTTCCACCACTGTCTTTATGGCTCTACTAGTCTGATCTCCTTTCTCCCCTATTTTTCCCAAATCCCATTGGTATTTGGTCTATAACTCTAATATCAAGGGTTTAGGACAGGAGAGGTAGTATAGTGGGTAGGATGCTTGCCTTGCATGCAACTGTCCTTATTTTGAACCCTATACCTTTATGTTTCCCTGACATCACCAGAAGTAAACACAAAGTACTGCCAGATGTGTCACATTGTCTTAAAATACAACCAATATTAATGATTTTGGTTTTAGTGTACTGATTCTTATTTTGACCTGCTAGAATTCACAGATGAGTAAAATAATCCTGGATTTATACTTCTCCTTCTTATTCCTTATTTCAATCAGTTTGAATCAGTTTATCTCATCACCACCACTCTTTCCTCCATCAAGCAAATCAAAACAAAGGAGAATGAAACATGAAGCCACAGTGTTTTTTCTATTTCTTTGAAAATTGTCATGAGTAGTCATATAGGAATTGCATTAAATCTGCATTGTACTTTGGGAAGTATTGCCATTTTAATGATATTAACTCTCCCAAACCATGAGCAGGGAGTGGGTTTCCATTTCTCATGTCTTCTTTTATTTCTTGAAGCAGTGTTTTGTAGTTTTCTTTGTATAGGTCTTTCGCCTCTTTAGTTAGGTTGACTCCAAGATTCTTGATTTCCTAAAAAACAATTCTGAATGAAATTGGTTTTTATATATATCCTCACTTTTTATTATTTGTATGTAAAAATGAATTATTATACATTAATCTTGTAGCTTGACACCTTACTATACAAATCTATTGTTTCTAGAAGCTTTTTGTAGACTCTTTAGGATTTTCTAAATATAGTATCATGTCATCTGCAGTGAGAGCTTGATTCGTTCTTTCCTATGTGTATACCCATAGTTCCTTTTTCTTGCCTAATTACTATGGCAAGTACTTCTATTATTATATTGAATAGAAGTGGCAAAAGGGAGGGCCCGGAGAGATAGCACAGCGGCATTTGCCTTGCAAGCAGCGATCCAGGTCCAAAGGTGGTTGGTTCGAATCCCGGTGTCCCATATGGTCCCCCCTGCCTGCCAGGAGCTGTTTCTGAGCAGACAGCCAGGAGTAACCCCTGAGCACCACCGGGTGTGGCCCAAAAACCAAAAGAAAAAAAAAAGAAGTGGCAAAAGGGAGCAACCTTGCCTTGTGCCAGATCTTAGAGAAAAGGCTTTTAGTTTTTCTTCATTTAGTTTAATGCTTACCATGGAATTGTGGTAATTGGTTTGACTACATTGAGAAAAATTACTTTCCCAACTTGTTGAGAGTTTTGATCATGATTGGATGCTAGATCTTAAATGTTTTCTCTGCATCTATCATGATCATATGGTTTTTATTTTTTCTTTTACTTATATATTATATTGATTGATTTTAAATATGTTAACCCATATATAGAGTGAATCCTACTTGGTCATGGTATATGACCTTCTTGATGTATTTTTTTATATTTGCTAGTATTCTGTTTAGGTCTTTGCATCTGTGTTCATCAAAAATATCCACCTAAGATTCTATTTTTTTGTGGTGTCTCTGCTTTCTGTATCAGGATATATAGTTAGCTTCAAAGAAACTGTTTAGGAATGTTTCATTTTTTATGTTTTTTGTTTTTATCAATTTCCTGGGAGATCCTGAAAGAATTGGCAGTAGGTCTTCTTTTTATTTTTTTTTTATTTATTTATTTTTTTTGTTTTTGTTTTTGGGTCACACCCGGCAGTGCTCAGGGGTTACTCCTGGCTGTCTGCTCAGAAATAGCTCCTGGCAGGCATGGGGGACCATATGGGACACCAGGATTCGAACCAACCACCTTTGGTCCTGGATCGGCTGCTTGCAAGGCAAACGCCGCTGTGCTATTTCTCCGGGTCCAGGTCTTCTTTTTAAAATAAAATCACTTGTAAATTCATCTGGGCCTGGGATTTTGTTTTGGGGAAGTCTTTTGATTATTACTTCAATTTCTTTGATATTGATATGTCTATGCCAGTATTCCAGATCATTGTGGTTCAACCTTAAGAGTTTCTAGGAGTCTAAGAACTTACACATTTCTTTCTGACTCACTTATTATGTGACATAAAGATTCTCAAAGTAACCTCCAATTATCGTTTGAATTTCTGTAATATCTGTAGTGATAACCCCCACTCATTTCAAATTTTATTTAGTTTTCTCTTTTTTGTGAGTCTTGCTAATGTATTATCAGTCTTGTTTATCTTTTAAAAGAACAAACTCTTACTTTTATTGATATTTTGGATCATTTTATTGGTGTCCAGATATTAAATTTTGTTCTAAGTTTTATTATTTCCTTTTGCTTGCCCTTCTTTTGGCTCATTTTGTTGGTCATTTTCCAAATTCTTGAACTGTGACATTAAGTTATTTATGGAGGCCCTTTTTCTTTTCTTATGAATGCTTGCAATGCAGTACATTTTACCCTTAGTAGTACTTTTTGCTGTGACCCACAAATTCTGTTCATTTGTGTCCTCATTCTCATGTTTCCAGGAATCTTTTGATTTCCTCGCTGGACTACTAGAAGTTTAATAGCGAGCTGTTTAATTTTCAGGTGTTAAAGTTATTTATCTATTTCTGTTTGTAATTTACTTCTATTTTCAGTGCATCATAGTCTGAGAAGATAGTTGATTGCATTTCTGTCATCTTGATTTTATGGAGGTATGTCTTGTAGACCAGCATATGGATTAACTTGGAGAATGTTCCATGTGCACTGGAGAATGACTATTAATTTTGGGGATATGAAAAGCTATAATTATATATTTATAAATACTAATTCCCTCTCTTTCATTTATTCCTTTAAAGCCAGTATATTCTTATTCATTGATAGCCTGGATAAAGAGCTAACAGGATTGTTGAACTCTCCAACTACTATAGTTCCTATAGTGTGGTTAGTGATGTTTTTCTTCTAGTCCATGAGTAGTTTTTTAACTTTGATAGCCTTTCATTGGGTGGATATATGTTTAGAAGTGTGATTTCTTCCTGGTGTACATATTCCTTGATTATGAAGAGATACCAAGGATCGAACTCAAGTCAAGGGATCAAACCCATGCAAGACTAATGCCCTTCCAGATGTGGTATTGCTCTAGCACCAAAATTCCAACCTTATTAATGGAGTCATTTGCATGATCAATTGTCATTCAACCTTTGATTTTCGTCTGTGTTTGCTCTAACTATTCAAATATGTTTTTTGCAAGCAACATATTGTAGAATTCAGTTCTCTGATATATCTTGTCAATATGTGTCTCCTTTATTGACATTGAGAAAGATTATTGTCATAGAATTTTGTGTCATCTTTTTCTAAAATGTTGGTGTGCTTGTGGAGTATTTCTTGCCTTAAAGTACCCCCTCCAGTTCTTTTTTTGAAGTTAGTTTTGTATCTGTAAAGGTACTGAGGCTGTTCTTTCTTAAATTATGTATGCTTCCTTCAAAATCATGAATGAAAGTTTGACTGGGTAAAGAATTATTCATGAGGAATTTATTTCATTGAAGTTTTTCACTATTTCCCATCACTGCTTTGGACCTGAAGGGTTGTTTGTAAAAAAAAAAAAAAAATCTGCTGTAAATATTAATTATGTTCCTTTGTATGTAATTAACTTTCTTGATCTTGCTGTTTTTAATCTTCTATTTCTATCATTTTCATCACTGTTAGTAGGGTGTGTCTTCACGTATTTTTATTTGGGTCTCTTTTAAGTGGTACTCTTTTTTTGGGGGGCCACACCCGTTGAACTCTCAGGGGTTACTCCTGGCTATGCGCTCAGAAATCGCCCCTGGCTTGAAGGGACCATATGGGACGCGGGGGGTGGGGGTGGGGAGGTGGGGGGTGGGTGGGATCGAACCGCGGTCTGTCCTACGCTAGTGCTTGCAAGGCAGACACCTTACCTCTAGCACCACCTTTCCGGCCCCTAAGTGGTACTCTTTAGGCATCCAGGATGTGGGTGCACGCACTATTCATTCCTGGGAACTTCTCAGCTATGGTGTCTTTTACTGTTGATTCCTCACAATAGGGTTCTACCTGGTTGTCTGCAACTCCAATGATTCCTATGATGTTTTTGTTGAATTTATCCCAAGATTCACTAGTCATATATCATTTATTTTGAAGATATCTCCTATCTCCTACTAGTTTATTTGATACTTATTTTCTTTTTCTTTTTTTTTTTCTTTTTTTCGGTTTTTGGGGCATACCAGGCAGTGCTCAGGGGTTACTCTTGGCTCCACGCTCAGAAATCGCTCCTGGCAGGCCCAAGGGACCATATGGGATGCCGGGATTCGAACCAATGACCTGCATGAAAGGCAAACGCCCTACCTCCGTGCTATCTCTCCTGCCCCAAGACTTATTTTCATCTTCTTTGATTGGGAGATTTTCTGCAATTCATATTTGAGTTCACTGATTCTGTTCAAAGTAGCTGATGTAACGTTGATGAAGCCCTCTACTGAGTTTTTCATTTCATCTCAAAGTTTTTCAATTCTATCATTTCTGATTCAAGTTTTCTCATTTTTACTCACATACTCTTAAGTCTTATTGCTGTCTCTTTCATGGTTTCTTTGAGTCCCTCGAATATTCTCAACATTTCCTCTCTAAAGTCCTTATCAAAGAAGCTAAATAGGTGGCTGATACTAGTGATACTAGCATGGTGGGTTCTATGTTCTTTCCCATTGTGACAGCTAATGTGTGGTGATACTTATGATGTGTTAAAATGTGGCTCTTTGATTAGAACAAATGTGTAGACACCAAGTGAAGCAAAGAAGAGATAACACACTGGCCTGTGGTAAAAATGGCTCTTCTGAGTCACAAAGAGAAACACAGTTTGGGTTTGTCTGTCTGTCTGTCTCGGTTTATTGGCACTGTGTGGTTGGCAAACTCACATCCTCACACACATACACACACACACACACACACACACACACACACACACACACACACAAACACTTGTCCTGATGGTTCTCTTGACCTGGAGTGAGAATGGCTCTTCTGAGTCACAAAGGTAAACTTGATGCTGGTCTGTCTGCCCAATTTTTTGAGACATTTCTTTGTTGTTGTTGTTGTTTTTTTGCCAAGTTATACGATATGTTTAGTTTAGTTTACAGTTTCACTTATTTTATAGTTTTATTTTACTTTATAGCTAGTTCTATATTTCAATATGGAGATAACAAATATATATATATATATGGACATATATTGAAGAAAGGACTCCAGAATGTTTCATTGTTCAGGTACTTATGAGCCTTGCCTCACATGGTGTGTTTAATCACTAAAACAACAATCAATGTGCTGCTCCCTTTAATGGTAGTAACTGAATTCTACCTGGTCTAAAAACTTGAATAATTTTAGTAAATTCATAGCTCCTTATATGAGAGTAATTAAATTATATTTAAGGTATAAGAGAGAAAGTACAAGGTCGAAGGCTCTTGTTGTGCACATAGCTGACCCAGGTTTGGTCACTGGCACCACATACTTCTCCCCAAGAACCACTAGGATTGATGCCTGAGTACAGAATACACAGTAATCCCTGAGCACCTCTGAGTGTTGTCCACTACCAGAAGAAAAAAAATACTACCTACATGTAATTCTCAGATATTATTGAACCACAATAAAATGAGACATTTGTCATCTTTGGAAAGGTATTATAAAACTGTCTATTTTATTTTATTTTACAATTTGCTAGGGATAGAATACTGAACCACATCAGTTTTATAATTGTGCATAATCAATAAAATTATATAAATAGATGGTGACAAGAATATGTGTTCCCAGATAGCCTATCTGCCTGTTGGTACCCTTTTTCCCTGCTGGCAGATAGCTTATAGTGGAATTCCTGAAACTGTTTTATCTTCCTAACCTGTGTGAATTATTTCCGTGTTGGCATCACTTCCAGACCCACATTCCCCATTCCCCCAGGGATTGAGACACGAGGCTTTCTCTACACAGGTCATTTGCATTTCAAACAGCTACCTGATGTTGACACAGCATCCATATGGTCATCTCAAGCAATGTCATGACAGGCACTACATTAATGAGCCAAGAGTACCATAGTACCTGAGTACCATGCAGTCTGGGCCAAAAAGGCCAAAAATGGGCCCGGAGATATAGCACAGTGGCTAAACTAAAATGCCTTGCAAGCAGCCGATCCAGGACCAAAGGTGGTTGGTTCGAATCCCGGTGTCCCATATGGTCCCCCGTGCCTGCCAGGAGCTATTTCTGAGCAGACAGCCAGGAGTAACCCCTGAGCACTGCCGGGTGTGGCCCAAAAAACAAAAAAAAAAAAAAAAAAAGGCCAAAAATAATGAGTATGTTTTGCAACTACTAAACTGATGAGGTCATGTTTGGACTAATTTTAAAAGACTAAAATGGATGGGAAATAATCTACCTGCTAGTAAAAATTTTTAAATTCAGTCTTTTACCTACATAGTATCACAATGTATTTCCATGGAAAGTGCATGATTTTATAAGAGTGCTGACATCATGAAACATTTGAGACATAAAAGAGCAAATAAAATATAGCAAAATATAGCATTTTAAATTAAGTGTTTCAATGACACACATTAATATATATATCCATTTACATGATGTTTTAATGGCTACTTACAAGTAGAAATTAAATAATAATTTCAGTTCATGTGACAAAGAAAAGCATAAGTCATATAATTAAATAACATATACTACAGATCTATTTTGAACTTTGACAATAATAAGAGAATGGGATGAATAAATTAAAAGAGTTTTCAGTGTGGCTGGAGTTATAGGGTGCTTGCTTTGTATGTGGCCAACATGGGTTTGATTCCCCAAATCCCTTATGGTTCCCTAAGTCCCACAAGAGTAATTCTTGAATGTAGACCCAGGAGTAACCCCTGACCAACCATCAAGTTTGACCAAAAGCAAAAAATAAAATTAAAAAATTGTATTACAGGGCCTGGAAAAATAGCACATCGGTGTTTGCCTTGCAAGCAGCCGATCCAGGACCAAAGGTGGTTGGTTCGAATCCCGGTGTCCCATATGGTCCCCCGTGCCTGCCAGGAGCTATTTCTGAGCAGACAGCCAGGAGTAACCCCTGAGCGCCGCTGGGTGTGGCCCAAAAAACAAAAAACAAAAAAAAATTGTATTACATTGATTAGCAAGCAAAGCTCCCTGAAAAGTAAAGTATACCTGAAATTAACAATTTTTCAGCAGGAAACTCTGATAATCTCATAATCTGGTTCTCTGAGAGAAAATATGCATTCATCTATCTGAAGACATGTGATCAGCACAGAATGATGGTGGGAAGGATGATCATGAGAAGTGTTGGGGTAGTGAAGAGATTCCAAGAGCAGTGTGCTATAAACCAGAAACCAATAATGGTGTTGTTGAGGAAGACTGAAACAGAGGAAATAATAGTCCACCCTCAGACAGAGGAGGAAAATTTTAATGCTGGCAGAAACAAGGCCTGGGAAAAAAATAAGCAAATATACATGAAACCATATATTTCACTAGTAACAAGAGGACTGTGGAATGCCCTGCCTCAACCATCAACACTGGAAGCTTTAGAGCTGTGAAGAGGCTGAGAAGTGAATTTAGATTTTGTCACAGATGAGCTAATGTGGTACAATGTATTCCCTTTCATCATCCCTCACAATACAGGCAACAGGTGATGGATATTTTTTCCTCTCCTCATCACTATGAGCCTTCATTAGGACAAAAGAAACAAAGGAAGTTTTCAATACTGGAGTTTTAAAGCCACCTACAGAAAACCAAAAGTTAACCCAGACACCTAGGCATAAAAACTCTGATAACACATTATATATAATAAAAATAAGTTGCAAAACTTCAAAGATAATCACAAGTATTCAAGACCAAATCTGAACACACAATTCCAGAACACAGTAAAAAAAAATCATCAAAATGAGAATGAACAAACTCAGACAATTCCTAACAAGCACAGACAGATCTCCAAGCTATAAAAAATAAAGACAAGAACAGAAGAATATATTCATCCAAGAAATGTTTGAAATTTCAATCAAGATCTGAATTATGTCTCAGAAGTACAGAACTTGTTTTGCATGTGTAAGGTCCTGGATTACATAGTTCAGAAATGTAGATTATAAAAAAAAAAAGTTTTCAGAAACATTGGATGTGTGGAGTATTTTTGAAAAAATGAAATATGGCACTGAAAGCAAACAAGTATATAATCATGAACTTGCACATGCAAATTATTGATCTGGTCATATTTTAGGAGAATTTAGACAGTCTTCTGGAATATGGGAAATGGACAGCATTTCAATGACAGTTCTTCCTTCACTCACATTCAAAGTTCAGTCACTGTGTTCTTCACATACATCATCTGGACTCATGATCCTTCCAAAACACTTTCCTCACTGCTCCTTTCACATCCTTGTTCCGCAGGGTATAGATTAGAGGATTCATCATGGGGGTAACAACACCATAAAAGAGAGACGTGAACTTGACCCGGTCCTGAGAAAAGTTGTTGCTGGGCTGAAGATAAGCATAGATCGCTGTCCCATAGAACAGAGACACCACGATGAGGTGAGAGCCACATGTCCCAAAGGCTTTTCTCTGCCCGGCTGCTGACTTGATTCTCAAGATGGCCCTCACAATGCGACCATAGGAGAACAGGATCAATGAAACAGGTCCAAGAAGAACAATGACACTGACAAAATAGAGCTGAGACTCAAAACTACTGGTGTCAACACAGGCGATCTTGAGCAACGCAGGAATCTCACAAAGAAAATGATCTAATTTGTTTCTCCCACAAAGTGGTATACGGAAGATGAGTACAGTCTGCACTATGGAGTTGGTAAAACCTAAGATCCAGGAAACCGAAGCCATCAGGGCACAGAATTGGGGGTGCATGATGACAGTATAGTGAAGAGGTCTACAAATAGCAGCATAGCGGTCAAATGCCATGACTCCTAAGAGCATGCATTCCGTGCATCCCAAGCCTAAAAAGATGTAGAGTTGAGCCACACAACCAGCAAAGGAGATAGATTTGTCAGCTCCACTGTGATTAACCAGGAATTGAGGAACTGAGCTGGAAGTATAACACATGTCTAGAAAGCTTAGATTTGAGAGGAAAAAGTACATTGGGGTGTGGAGATTGGGGTCCAGATAGGACAGAGCTATTATGGTGGTGTTTCCCAGCAAAGTGAAGATATAGAGGATTAAAAGTACTATAAAGATGACTAATTCCAGTTGGGGCCTGTCCGAGAACCCCAGTAGGATGAACCCAGTGAAGGAACTTCCATTTTTCTGTTCCATCATGTGTTACTTGTCTCCTGGTAAGACAAATTATTTTACACTTTTTATATAGTATCATTACAGTGTATAATGTGGCCCAGTGGTAAAGCACATATCTAGAATGTGCAAGAGACTGGGTTTTGAATGGGTCATATATGTCCCCCTCAACCATTTCTGGTGTGATCCATACATGTACCATAAAGGGAGCTCTTCATTTAAGTATGTGGATACAACCTATCAGTCAAAAGTTTAAGTCTGTTTTTATACTTATTGTCATTATGTATCCTACATAGATTTAATTAAAATTTCACAAATCATTTATTTGTAGTTTGCTCTAGTTCATTTGTTTATACTTTTGTAAAAATTTAGAATTTTGATATTATTATTGCATTTTAATGTATCATATACCACATCACCTCTATCTTACGTCAGTAACATTTTCATTTGTTAAAAAATATTTCACTTGAAAATTTTTCTTACACAATATTGTAAAAATTGTTCTTGTGAAATTTAATTTTTCATTATTATACTTTTATAGCCATAAAATGTTATAAGACCGGGCCTGGAGAGATAGCACAGCGGCGTTTGCCTTGCAATCAGCCGATCCAGGAC